>NC_073707.1:2521112-2749243 GCF_023634085.1 Falco cherrug | reverse complement strand
AAAGCAGGTAGAACAACTTTTGTGGTGCCTTTCAGCTGCCTACCGGGGTAGTGTTAAAAGTACCAGTAGAACTCGTTTCTGGCACTTTCCCCGGTGGAGTTGTGCATGGGGTGTGTTTGGAACATTTTGTCACCAGCCGAGACCAAAATTCAGCGTTTCCCCATCTCAGTCCAGAAAGCAGGTAGAACATCTTTTGTGGTGCCTTTCAGCTGCCTACCGGGGTAGTGTAAAAAGTACCAGTAGAACTCGTTTCTGGCACTTTCCCCGGTGGAGTTGTGCATGGGGTGTGTTTGGAATATTTTGTCACCAGCTGAGGCCAAAATTCAGCGTTTCCCCATCTCAGCCTAGAAAGCAGGTAGAACAACTTTTGTGGTGCCTTTCAGCTGTCTACCGGGGTAGTGTAAAAAGTACCAGTAGAACTCGTTTCTGGCACTTTCCCCGGTGGAGTTGTGCATGGGGTGTGTTTGGAACATTTTGTCAGGAGCCGAGACCAAAATTCAGCGATTCCCCATCTCAGCCCAGAAAGCAGGTAGAACAACTTTTGTGGTGCCTTTCAGCTGTCTTCCGGGGTAGTGTAAAAAGTACCAGTAGAACTCGTTTCTGGCACTTTCCCCGGTGGAGTTGTGCATGGGGTGTGTTTGGAACATTTTGTCTCCAGCTGAGACCAAAATTCAGCGATTCCCCTTCTCAGCCCAGAAAGCAGGTAGAACAAGTTTTGTGGTGCCTTTCAGCTGCCTACCGGGGTAGTGTAAAAACTACCAAGAGAACTCGTTTCTGGCACTTTCCCCGGTGGAGTTGTGCATGGGGTGTGTTTGGAACATTTTGTCTCCAGCTGAGACCAAAATTCAGCGATTCCCCTTCTCAGCCCAGAAAGCAGGTAGAACAAGTTTTGTGGTGCCTTTCAGCTGCCTACCGGGGTAGTGTAAAAACTACCAAGAGAACTCGTTTCTGGCACTTTCCCCGGTGGAGTTGTGCATGGGGTGTGTTTGGAACATTTTGTCAGGAGCCGAGACCAAAATTCAGCGATTCCCCTTCTCAGCCCAGAAAGCAGGTAGAACAAGTTTTGTGGTGCCTTTCAGCTGCCTACTGGGGTAGTGTAAAAAGTACCAGTAGAACTCCTTTCTGGCACCGTCCCCGGTGGAGTTGTGCATGGGGTGTGTTTGGAACATTTTGTCACCAGCTGAGGCCAAAATTCAGCGTTTCCCCATCTCAGTCCAGAAAGCAGATAGAACATCTTTTGTGGTGCCTTTCAGCTGCCTACTGGGGTAGTGTAAAAAGTACCAGTAGAACTCCTTTCTGGCACCGTCCCCGGTGGAGTTGTGCATGGGGTGTGTTTGGAACATTTTGTCTCCAGCTGAGGCCAAAATTCAGCGATTCCCCATCTCAGCCCAGAAAGCAGGTAGAACATGTTTTGTGGTGACTTTCAGCTGCGTACCGGGGTACTGTAAAACCTACCAACAGAACTCGTTTCTGGCACCTTCCCCGGTGGAGATGTGCATGGGGTGTGTTTGGAACATTTTGTCAGGAGCCGAGACCAAAATTCAGCGATTCCCCATCTCAGCCCAGAAAGCAGGTAGAACAACTTTTGTGGTGCCTTTCAGCTGTCTTCCGGGGTAGTGTAAAAAGTACCAGTAGAACTCGTTTCTGGCACTTTCCCCGGTGGAGTTGTGCATGGGGTGTGTTTGGAACATTTTGTCTCCAGCTGAGACCAAAATTCAGCGATTCCCCTTCTCAGCCCAGAAAGCAGGTAGAACAAGTTTTGTGGTGCCTTTCAGCTGCCTACCGGGGTAGTGTAAAAACTACCAAGAGAACTCGTTTCTGGCACTTTCCCCGGTGGAGTTGTGCATGGGGTGTGTTTGGAACATTTTGTCAGGAGCCGAGACCAAAATTCAGCGATTCCCCTTCTCAGCCCAGAAAGCAGGTAGAACAAGTTTTGTGGTGCCTTTCAGCTGCCTACCGGGGTAGTGTAAAAACTACCAAGAGAACTCGTTTCTGGCACCTTCCCCGGTGGAGTTGTGCATGGGGTGTGTTTGGAACATTTTGTCACCAGCTGAGGCCAAAATTCAGCGTTTCCCCATCTCAGTCCAGAAAGCAGATAGAACATCTTTTGTGGTGCCTTTCAGCTGCCTACTGGGGTAGTGTAAAAAGTACCAGTAGAACTCGTTTCTGGCACTTTCCCCGGTGGAATTGTGCATGGGGTGTGTTTGGAACATTTTGTCACCAGCCGAGACCAAAATTCAGCCATTCCCCATCTCAGCCCAGAAAGCAGGTAGAACAAGTTTTGTGGTGCCTTTCAGCTGCCTACCGGGGTAGTGTAAAAACTACCAAGAGAACTCGTTTCTGGCACCTTCCCCGGTGGAGTTGTGCATGGGGTGTGTTTGGAACATTTTGTCACCAGCTGAGGCCAAAATTCAGCGTTTCCCCATCTCAGTCCAGAAAGCAGGTAGAACATCTTTTGTGGTGCCTTTCAGCTGCCTACTGGGGTAGTGTAAAAAGTACCAGTAGAACTCGTTTCTGGCACTTTCCCCGGTGGAGTTGTGCATGGGGTGTGTTTGGAACATTTTGTCACCAGCCGAGACCAAAATTCAGCCATTCCCCATCTCAGCCCAGAAAGCAGGTAGAACAAGTTTTGTGGTGCCTTTCAGCTGCCTACCGGGGTAGTGTAAAAAGTACCAGTAGAACTCGTTTCTGGCACTTTCCCCGGTGGAGTTGTGCATGGGGTGTGTTTGGAACATTTTGTCTCCAGCTGAGACCAAAATTCAGCGGTTCCCCATCTCAGCCCAGAAAGCAGGTAGAACAAGTTTTGTGGTGCCTTTCAGCTGCCTACCGGGGTAGTGTAAAAACTGCCAAGAGAACTCGTTTCTGGCACCTTCCGCGGTGGAGTTGTGCATGGGGTGTGTTTGGAACATTTTGTCTCCAGCTGAGACCAAAATTCAGCGATTCCCCATCTCAGCCCAGAAAGCAGGTAGAACAACTTTTGTGGTGCCTTTCAGCTGCCTACCGGGGTAGTGTAAAAACTACCAAGAGAACTCGTTTCTGGCACCTTCCCCGGTGGAGTTGTGCATGGGGTGTGTTTGGAACATTTTGTCACCAGCCGAGACCAAAATTCAGCCATTCCCCATCTCAGCCTAGAAAGCAGGTAGAACATCTTTTGTGGTGCCTTTCAGCTGCCTACTGGGGTAGTGTAAAAAGTACCAGTAGAACTCGTTTCTGGCACTTTCCCCGGTGGAGTTGTGCATGGGGTGTGTTTGGAACATTTTGTCACCAGCCGAGACCAAAATTCAGCCATTCCCCATCTCAGCCCAGAAAGCAGGTAGAACAAGTTTTGTGGTGCCTTTCAGCTGCCTACCGGGGTAGTGTAAAAAGTACCAGTAGAACTCGTTTCTGGCACTTTCCCCGGTGGAGTTGTGCATGGGGTGTGTTTGGAACATTTTGTCATGAGCCGAGTCCAAAATTCAGCGATTCCCCATCTCAGCCCAGAAAGCAGGTAGAACAACTTTTGTGGTGCCTTTCAGCTGCCTACCGGGGTAGTGTAAAAACTACTAACAGAACTCGTTTCTGGCACCTTCCCCGGTGGAGTTGTGCATGGGGTGTGTTTGGAACATTTTGTCACCAGCCGAGTCCAAAATTCAGCCATTCCCCATCTCAGCCCAGAAAGCAGGTAGAACAAGTTTTGTGGTGCCTTTCAGCTGCCTACCGGGGTAGTGTAAAAAGTACCAGTAGAACTCGTTTCTGGCACTTTCCCCGGTGGAGATGTGCATGGGGTGTGTTTGGAACGTTTTATCAGGAGCCGAGACCAAAATTCACCCATTCCCCATCTCAGTCCAGAAAGCAGGTAGAACATCTTTTGTGGTGCCTTTCAGCTGCCTACTGGGGTAGTGTAAAAAGTACCAGTAGAACTCGTTTCTGGCACTTTCCCCGGTGGAGTTGTGCATGGGGTGTGTTTGGAACATTTTGTCAGGAGCCGAGACCAAAATTCAGCGATTCCCCATCTCAGCCCAGAAAGCAGGTAGAACAACTTTTGTGGTGCCTTTCAGCTGTCTACCGGGGTAGTATAAAAAGTACCAGTAGAACTCGTTTTTGGCACCTTCCGCGGTGGAGTTGTGCATGGGGTGTGTTTGGAACATTTTGTCACCAGCTGAGGCCAAAATTCAGCGTTTCCCCATATCAGTCCAGAAAGCAGGTAGAACATCTTTTGTGGTGCCTTTCAGCTGACTACCGGGGTAGTGTAAAAAGTACCAGTAGAACTCATTTCTGGCACTTTCCGCGGTGGAGTTGTGCATGGGGTGTGTTTGGAACATTTTGTCATGAGCCGAGTCCAAAATTCAGCGTTTCCCCATCTCAGCCCAGAAAGCAGGTAGAACAAGTTTTGTGGTGTCTTTCAGCTGCCTACCGGGGTAGTGTAAAAACTGCCAAGAGAACTCGTTTCTGGCACCTTCCCCGGTGGAGTTGTGCATGGGGTGTGTTTGGAACATTTTGTCACCAGCCGAGACCAAAATTCAGCCATTCCCCATCTCAGCCCAGAAAGCAGGTAGAACAAGTTTTGTGGTGCCTTTCAGCTGTCTACCGGGGTAGTGTAAAAAGTACCAGTAGAACTCGTTTCTGGCACCTTCCCCGGTGGAGATGTGCATGGGGTGTGTTTGGAACATTTTGTCAGGAGCCGAGACCAAAATTCAGCCATTCCCCATCTCAGCCCAGAAAGCAGGTAGAACAACTTTTGTGGTGCCTTTCAGCTGTCTACCGGGGTAGTGTAAAAAGTACCAGTAGAACTCGTTTCTGGCACTTTCCCCGGTGGAGTTGTGCATGGGGTGTGTTTGGAACATTTTGTCAGGAGCCGAGACCAAAATTCAGCGATTCCCCTTCTCAGCCCAGAAAGCAGGTAGAACAAGTTTTGTGGTGCCTTTCAGCTGCCTACCGGGGTAGTGTAAAAAGTACCAGTAGAACTCGTTTCTGGCACCTTCCCCGGTGGAGTTGTGCATGGGGTGTGTTTGGAACATTTTGTCAGGAGCCGAGACCAAAATTCAGCGATTCCCCATCTCAGCCCAGAAAGCAGGTAGAACAACTTTTGTGGTGCCTTTCAGCTGTCTACCGGGGTAGTATAAAAAGTACCAGTAGAACTCGTTTTTGGCACCTTCCGCGGTGGAGTTGTGCATGGGGTGTGTTTGGAACATTTTGTCACCAGCTGAGGCCAAAATTCAGCGTTTCCCCATCTCAGTCCAGAAAGCAGGTAGAACATCTTTTGTGGTGCCTTTCAGCTGACTACCGGGGTAGTGTAAAAAGTACCAGTAGAACTCATTTCTGGCACTTTCCGCGGTGGAGTTGTGCATGGGGTGTGTTTGGAACATTTTGTCATGAGCCGAGTCCAAAATTCAGCGTTTCCCCATCTCAGCCCAGAAAGCAGGTAGAACAAGTTTTGTGGTGCCTTTCAGCTGCCTACCGGGGTAGTGTAAAAACTGCCAAGAGAACTCGTTTCTGGCACCTTCCCCGGTGGAGTTGTGCATGGGGTGTGTTTGGAACATTTTGTCACCAGCCGAGACCAAAATTCAGCCATTCCCCATCTCAGCCCAGAAAGCAGGTAGAACAAGTTTTGTGGTGCCTTTCAGCTGTCTACCGGGGTAGTGTAAAAAGTACCAGTAGAACTCGTTTCTGGCACCTTCCCCGGTGGAGATGTGCATGGGGTGTGTTTGGAACATTTTGTCACCAGCCGAGACCAAAATTCAGCCATTCCCCATCTCAGCCCAGAAAGCAGGTAGAACAACTTTTGTGGTGCCTTTCAGCTGTCTACCGGGGTAGTGTAAAAAGTACCAGTAGAACTCGTTTCTGGCACTTTCCCCGGTGGAGTTGTGCATGGGGTGTGTTTGGAACATTTTGTCAGGAGCCGAGACCAAAATTCAGCGATTCCCCTTCTCAGCCCAGAAAGCAGGTAGAACAAGTTTTGTGGTGCCTTTCAGCTGCCTACCGGGGTAGTGTAAAAACTACCAAGAGAACTCGTTTCTGGCACCTTCCCCGGTGGAGTTGTGCATGGGGTGTGTTTGGAACATTTTGTCACCAGCTGAGGCCAAAATTCAGCGTTTCCCCATCTCAGTCCAGAAAGCAGATAGAACATCTTTTGTGGTGCCTTTCAGCTGCCTACTGGGGTAGTGTAAAAAGTACCAGTAGAACTCGTTTCTGGCACTTTCCCCGGTGGAATTGTGCATGGGGTGTGTTTGGAACATTTTGTCAGGAGCCGAGACCAAAATTCAGCCATTCCCCATCTCAGCCCAGAAAGCAGGTAGAACAAGTTTTGTGGTGCCTTTCAGCTGCCTACCGGGGTAGTGTAAAAACTACCAAGAGAACTCGTTTCTGGCACCTTCCCCGGTGGAGTTGTGCATGGGGTGTGTTTGGAACATTTTGTCACCAGCTGAGGCCAAAATTCAGCGTTTCCCCATCTCAGTCCAGAAAGCAGGTAGAACATCTTTTGTGGTGCCTTTCAGCTGCCTACTGGGGTAGTGTAAAAAGTACCAGTAGAACTCGTTTCTGGCACTTTCCCCGGTGGAGTTGTGCATGGGGTGTGTTTGGAACATTTTGTCACCAGCCGAGACCAAAATTCAGCCATTCCCCATCTCAGCCCAGAAAGCAGGTAGAACAAGTTTTGTGGTGCCTTTCAGCTGCCTACCGGGGTAGTGTAAAAAGTACCAGTAGAACTCGTTTCTGGCACTTTCCCCGGTGGAGTTGTGCATGGGGTGTGTTTGGAACATTTTGTCAGGAGCCGAGACCAAAATTCAGCGGTTCCCCATCTCAGCCCAGAAAGCAGGTAGAACAAGTTTTGTGGTGCCTTTCAGCTGCCTACCGGGGTAGTGTAAAAACTGCCAAGAGAACTCGTTTCTGGCACCTTCCGCGGTGGAGTTGTGCATGGGGTGTGTTTGGAACATTTTGTCTCCAGCTGAGACCAAAATTCAGCGATTCCCCATCTCAGCCCAGAAAGCAGGTAGAACAACTTTTGTGGTGCCTTTCAGCTGCCTACCGGGGTAGTGTAAAAACTACCAAGAGAACTCGTTTCTGGCACCTTCCCCGGTGGAGTTGTGCATGGGGTGTGTTTGGAACATTTTGTCTCCAGCTGAGACCAAAATTCAGCGATTCCCCATCTCAGCCCAGAAAGCAGGTAGAACAACTTTTGTGGTGCCTTTCAGCTGCCTACCGGGGTAGTGTAAAAACTACCAAGAGAACTCGTTTCTGGCACCTTCCCCGGTGGAGTTGTGCATGGGGTGTGTTTGGAACATTTTGTCACCAGCCGAGACCAAAATTCAGCCATTCCCCATCTCAGCCTAGAAAGCAGGTAGAACATCTTTTGTGGTGCCTTTCAGCTGCCTACTGGGGTAGTGTAAAAAGTACCAGTAGAACTCGTTTCTGGCACTTTCCCCGGTGGAGTTGTGCATGGGGTGTGTTTGGAACATTTTGTCACCAGCCGAGACCAAAATTCAGCCATTCCCCATCTCAGCCCAGAAAGCAGGTAGAACAAGTTTTGTGGTGCCTTTCAGCTGCCTACCGGGGTAGTGTAAAAAGTACCAGTAGAACTCGTTTCTGGCACTTTCCCCGGTGGAGTTGTGCATGGGGTGTGTTTGGAACATTTTGTCATGAGCCGAGTCCAAAATTCAGCGATTCCCCATCTCAGCCCAGAAAGCAGGTAGAACAACTTTTGTGGTGCCTTTCAGCTGCCTACCGGGGTAGTGTAAAAACTACTAACAGAACTCGTTTCTGGCACCTTCCCCGGTGGAGTTGTGCATGGGGTGTGTTTGGAACATTTTGTCACCAGCCGAGTCCAAAATTCAGCCATTCCCCATCTCAGCCCAGAAAGCAGGTAGAACAAGTTTTGTGGTGCCTTTCAGCTGCCTACCGGGGTAGTGTAAAAAGTACCAGTAGAACTCGTTTCTGGCACTTTCCCCGGTGGAGATGTGCATGGGGTGTGTTTGGAACGTTTTATCAGGAGCCGAGACCAAAATTCACCCATTCCCCATCTCAGTCCAGAAAGCAGGTAGAACATCTTTTGTGGTGCCTTTCAGCTGCCTACTGGGGTAGTGTAAAAAGTACCAGTAGAACTCGTTTCTGGCACTTTCCCCGGTGGAGTTGTGCATGGGGTGTGTTTGGAACATTTTGTCAGGAGCCGAGACCAAAATTCAGCGATTCCCCATCTCAGCCCAGAAAGCAGGTAGAACAACTTTTGTGGTGCCTTTCAGCTGTCTACCGGGGTAGTATAAAAAGTACCAGTAGAACTCGTTTTTGGCACCTTCCGCGGTGGAGTTGTGCATGGGGTGTGTTTGGAACATTTTGTCACCAGCTGAGGCCAAAATTCAGCGTTTCCCCATATCAGTCCAGAAAGCAGGTAGAACATCTTTTGTGGTGCCTTTCAGCTGACTACCGGGGTAGTGTAAAAAGTACCAGTAGAACTCATTTCTGGCACTTTCCGCGGTGGAGTTGTGCATGGGGTGTGTTTGGAACATTTTGTCATGAGCCGAGTCCAAAATTCAGCGTTTCCCCATCTCAGCCCAGAAAGCAGGTAGAACAAGTTTTGTGGTGTCTTTCAGCTGCCTACCGGGGTAGTGTAAAAACTGCCAAGAGAACTCGTTTCTGGCACCTTCCCCGGTGGAGTTGTGCATGGGGTGTGTTTGGAACATTTTGTCACCAGCCGAGACCAAAATTCAGCCATTCCCCATCTCAGCCCAGAAAGCAGGTAGAACAAGTTTTGTGGTGCCTTTCAGCTGTCTACCGGGGTAGTGTAAAAAGTACCAGTAGAACTCGTTTCTGGCACCTTCCCCGGTGGAGATGTGCATGGGGTGTGTTTGGAACATTTTGTCAGGAGCCGAGACCAAAATTCAGCCATTCCCCATCTCAGCCCAGAAAGCAGGTAGAACAACTTTTGTGGTGCCTTTCAGCTGTCTACCGGGGTAGTGTAAAAAGTACCAGTAGAACTCGTTTCTGGCACTTTCCCCGGTGGAGTTGTGCATGGGGTGTGTTTGGAACATTTTGTCAGGAGCCGAGACCAAAATTCAGCGATTCCCCTTCTCAGCCCAGAAAGCAGGTAGAACAAGTTTTGTGGTGCCTTTCAGCTGCCTACCGGGGTAGTGTAAAAAGTACCAGTAGAACTCGTTTCTGGCACCTTCCCCGGTGGAGTTGTGCATGGGGTGTGTTTGGAACATTTTGTCAGGAGCCGAGACCAAAATTCAGCGATTCCCCATCTCAGCCCAGAAAGCAGGTAGAACAACTTTTGTGGTGCCTTTCAGCTGTCTACCGGGGTAGTATAAAAAGTACCAGTAGAACTCGTTTTTGGCACCTTCCGCGGTGGAGTTGTGCATGGGGTGTGTTTGGAACATTTTGTCACCAGCTGAGGCCAAAATTCAGCGTTTCCCCATCTCAGTCCAGAAAGCAGGTAGAACATCTTTTGTGGTGCCTTTCAGCTGACTACCGGGGTAGTGTAAAAAGTACCAGTAGAACTCATTTCTGGCACTTTCCGCGGTGGAGTTGTGCATGGGGTGTGTTTGGAACATTTTGTCATGAGCCGAGTCCAAAATTCAGCGTTTCCCCATCTCAGCCCAGAAAGCAGGTAGAACAAGTTTTGTGGTGCCTTTCAGCTGCCTACCGGGGTAGTGTAAAAACTGCCAAGAGAACTCGTTTCTGGCACCTTCCCCGGTGGAGTTGTGCATGGGGTGTGTTTGGAACATTTTGTCACCAGCCGAGACCAAAATTCAGCCATTCCCCATCTCAGCCCAGAAAGCAGGTAGAACAACTTTTGTGGTGCCTTTCAGCTGTCTACCGGGGTAGTGTAAAAAGTACCAGTAGAACTCGTTTCTGGCACCTTCCCCGGTGGAGATGTGCATGGGGTGTGTTTGGAACATTTTGTCACCAGCCGAGACCAAAATTCAGCCATTCCCCATCTCAGCCCAGAAAGCAGGTAGAACAACTTTTGTGGTGCCTTTCAGCTGTCTACCGGGGTAGTGTAAAAAGTACCAGTAGAACTCGTTTCTGGCACTTTCCCCGGTGGAGTTGTGCATGGGGTGTGTTTGGAACATTTTGTCAGGAGCCGAGACCAAAATTCAGCGATTCCCCTTCTCAGCCCAGAAAGCAGGTAGAACAAGTTTTGTGGTGCCTTTCAGCTGCCTACCGGGGTAGTGTAAAAACTACCAAGAGAACTCGTTTCTGGCACCTTCCCCGGTGGAGTTGTGCATGGGGTGTGTTTGGAACATTTTGTCACCAGCTGAGGCCAAAATTCAGCGTTTCCCCATCTCAGTCCAGAAAGCAGATAGAACATCTTTTGTGGTGCCTTTCAGCTGCCTACTGGGGTAGTGTAAAAAGTACCAGTAGAACTCGTTTCTGGCACTTTCCCCGGTGGAATTGTGCATGGGGTGTGTTTGGAACATTTTGTCAGGAGCCGAGACCAAAATTCAGCCATTCCCCATCTCAGCCCAGAAAGCAGGTAGAACAAGTTTTGTGGTGCCTTTCAGCTGCCTACCGGGGTAGTGTAAAAACTACCAAGAGAACTCGTTTCTGGCACCTTCCCCGGTGGAGTTGTGCATGGGGTGTGTTTGGAACATTTTGTCACCAGCTGAGGCCAAAATTCAGCGTTTCCCCATCTCAGTCCAGAAAGCAGGTAGAACATCTTTTGTGGTGCCTTTCAGCTGCCTACTGGGGTAGTGTAAAAAGTACCAGTAGAACTCGTTTCTGGCACTTTCCCCGGTGGAGTTGTGCATGGGGTGTGTTTGGAACATTTTGTCACCAGCCGAGACCAAAATTCAGCCATTCCCCATCTCAGCCCAGAAAGCAGGTAGAACAAGTTTTGTGGTGCCTTTCAGCTGCCTACCGGGGTAGTGTAAAAAGTACCAGTAGAACTCGTTTCTGGCACTTTCCCCGGTGGAGTTGTGCATGGGGTGTGTTTGGAACATTTTGTCAGGAGCCGAGACCAAAATTCAGCGGTTCCCCATCTCAGCCCAGAAAGCAGGTAGAACAAGTTTTGTGGTGCCTTTCAGCTGCCTACCGGGGTAGTGTAAAAACTGCCAAGAGAACTCGTTTCTGGCACCTTCCGCGGTGGAGTTGTGCATGGGGTGTGTTTGGAACATTTTGTCTCCAGCTGAGACCAAAATTCAGCGATTCCCCATCTCAGCCCAGAAAGCAGGTAGAACAACTTTTGTGGTGCCTTTCAGCTGCCTACCGGGGTAGTGTAAAAACTACCAAGAGAACTCGTTTCTGGCACCTTCCCCGGTGGAGTTGTGCATGGGGTGTGTTTGGAACATTTTGTCACCAGCCGAGACCAAAATTCAGCCATTCCCCATCTCAGCCTAGAAAGCAGGTAGAACATCTTTTGTGGTGCCTTTCAGCTGCCTACTGGGGTAGTGTAAAAAGTACCAGTAGAACTCGTTTCTGGCACTTTCCCCGGTGGAGTTGTGCATGGGGTGTGTTTGGAACATTTTGTCACCAGCCGAGACCAAAATTCAGCCATTCCCCATCTCAGCCCAGAAAGCAGGTAGAACAAGTTTTGTGGTGCCTTTCAGCTGCCTACCGGGGTAGTGTAAAAAGTACCAGTAGAACTCGTTTCTGGCACTTTCCCCGGTGGAGTTGTGCATGGGGTGTGTTTGGAACATTTTGTCATGAGCCGAGTCCAAAATTCAGCGATTCCCCATCTCAGCCCAGAAAGCAGGTAGAACAACTTTTGTGGTGCCTTTCAGCTGCCTACCGGGGTAGTGTAAAAACTACTAACAGAACTCGTTTCTGGCACCTTCCCCGGTGGAGTTGTGCATGGGGTGTGTTTGGAACATTTTGTCACCAGCCGAGTCCAAAATTCAGCCATTCCCCATCTCAGCCCAGAAAGCAGGTAGAACAAGTTTTGTGGTGCCTTTCAGCTGCCTACCGGGGTAGTGTAAAAAGTACCAGTAGAACTCGTTTCTGGCACTTTCCCCGGTGGAGATGTGCATGGGGTGTGTTTGGAACGTTTTATCAGGAGCCGAGACCAAAATTCACCCATTCCCCATCTCAGTCCAGAAAGCAGGTAGAACATCTTTTGTGGTGCCTTTCAGCTGCCTACTGGGGTAGTGTAAAAAGTACCAGTAGAACTCGTTTCTGGCACTTTCCCCGGTGGAGTTGTGCATGGGGTGTGTTTGGAACATTTTGTCAGGAGCCGAGACCAAAATTCAGCGATTCCCCATCTCAGCCCAGAAAGCAGGTAGAACAACTTTTGTGGTGCCTTTCAGCTGTCTACCGGGGTAGTATAAAAAGTACCAGTAGAACTCGTTTTTGGCACCTTCCGCGGTGGAGTTGTGCATGGGGTGTGTTTGGAACATTTTGTCACCAGCTGAGGCCAAAATTCAGCGTTTCCCCATATCAGTCCAGAAAGCAGGTAGAACATCTTTTGTGGTGCCTTTCAGCTGACTACCGGGGTAGTGTAAAAAGTACCAGTAGAACTCATTTCTGGCACTTTCCGCGGTGGAGTTGTGCATGGGGTGTGTTTGGAACATTTTGTCATGAGCCGAGTCCAAAATTCAGCGTTTCCCCATCTCAGCCCAGAAAGCAGGTAGAACAAGTTTTGTGGTGCCTTTCAGCTGCCTACCGGGGTAGTGTAAAAACTGCCAAGAGAACTCGTTTCTGGCACCTTCCCCGGTGGAGTTGTGCATGGGGTGTGTTTGGAACATTTTGTCACCAGCCGAGACCAAAATTCAGCCATTCCCCATCTCAGCCCAGAAAGCAGGTAGAACAAGTTTTGTGGTGCCTTTCAGCTGTCTACCGGGGTAGTGTAAAAAGTACCAGTAGAACTCGTTTCTGGCACCTTCCCCGGTGGAGATGTGCATGGGGTGTGTTTGGAACATTTTGTCAGGAGCCGAGACCAAAATTCAGCCATTCCCCATCTCAGCCCAGAAAGCAGGTAGAACAACTTTTGTGGTGCCTTTCAGCTGTCTACCGGGGTAGTGTAAAAAGTACCAGTAGAACTCGTTTCTGGCACTTTCCCCGGTGGAGTTGTGCATGGGGTGTGTTTGGAACATTTTGTCAGGAGCCGAGACCAAAATTCAGCGATTCCCCATCTCAGCCCAGAAAGCAGGTAGAACAACTTTTGTGGTGCCTTTCAGCTGTCTACCGGGGTAGTATAAAAAGTACCAGTAGAACTCGTTTTTGGCACCTTCCCCGGTGGAGTTGTGCATGGGGTGTGTTTGGAACATTTTGTCAGGAGCCGAGACCAAAATTCAGCGTTTCCCCATATCAGTCCAGAAAGCAGGTAGAACATCTTTTGTGGTGCCTTTCAGCTGACTACCGGGGTAGTGTAAAAAGTACCAGTAGAACTCATTTCTGGCACTTTCCGCGGTGGAGTTGTGCATGGGGTGTGTTTGGAACATTTTGTCATGAGCCGAGTCCAAAATTCAGCGTTTCCCCATCTCAGCCCAGAAAGCAGGTAGAACAAGTTTTGTGGTGCCTTTCAGCTGCCTACCGGGGTAGTGTAAAAACTGCCAAGAGAACTCGTTTCTGGCACCTTCCCCGGTGGAGTTGTGCATGGGGTGTGTTTGGAACATTTTGTCACCAGCCGAGACCAAAATTCAGCCATTCCCCATCTCAGCCCAGAAAGCAGGTAGAACAAGTTTTGTGGTGCCTTTCAGCTGTCTACCGGGGTAGTGTAAAAAGTACCAGTAGAACTCGTTTCTGGCACCTTCCCCGGTGGAGATGTGCATGGGGTGTGTTTGGAACATTTTGTCAGGAGCCGAGACCAAAATTCAGCCATTCCCCATCTCAGCCCAGAAAGCAGGTAGAACAACTTTTGTGGTGCCTTTCAGCTGTCTACCGGGGTAGTGTAAAAAGTACCAGTAGAACTCGTTTCTGGCACTTTCCCCGGTGGAGTTGTGCATGGGGTGTGTTTGGAACATTTTGTCAGGAGCCGAGACCAAAATTCAGCGATTCCCCTTCTCAGCCCAGAAAGCAGGTAGAACAAGTTTTGTGGTGCCTTTCAGCTGCCTACCGGGGTAGTGTAAAAAGTACCAAGAGAACTCGTTTCTGGCACCTTCCCCGGTGGAGTTGTGCATGGGGTGTGTTTGGAACATTTTGTCAGGAGCCGAGACCAAAATTCAGCGTTTCCCCATCTCAGTCCAGAAAGCAGGTAGAACATCTTTTGTGGTGCCTTTCAGCTGCCTACTGGGGTAGTGTAAAAAGTACCAGTAGAACTCGTTTCTGGCACTTTCCCCGGTGGAATTGTGCATGGGGTGTGTTTGGAACATTTTGTCACCAGCCGAGACCAAAATTCAGCCATTCCCCATCTCAGCCCAGAAAGCAGGTAGAACAAGTTTTGTGGTGCCTTTCAGCTGCCTACCGGGGTAGTGTAAAAACTACCAAGAGAACTCGTTTCTGGCACCTTCCCCGGTGGAGTTGTGCATGGGGTGTGTTTGGAACATTTTGTCACCAGCTGAGGCCAAAATTCAGCGTTTCCCCATCTCAGTCCAGAAAGCAGGTAGAACATCTTTTGTGGTGCCTTTCAGCTGCCTACTGGGGTAGTGTAAAAAGTACCAGTAGAACTCGTTTCTGGCACTTTCCCCGGTGGAGTTGTGCATGGGGTGTGTTTGGAACATTTTGTCACCAGCCGAGACCAAAATTCAGCCATTCCCCATCTCAGCCCAGAAAGCAGGTAGAACAACTTTTGTGGTGCCTTTCAGCTGCCTACCGGGGTAGTGTAAAAAGTACCAGTAGAACTCGTTTCTGGCACTTTCCCCGGTGGAGTTGTGCATGGGGTGTGTTTGGAACATTTTGTCAGGAGCCGAGACCAAAATTCAGCGTTTCCCCATCTCTAGACCAGGAAGCAGGTAGAACAAGTTTTGTGGTGCCTTTCAGCTGCCTACCGGGGTAGTGTAAAAACTGCCAAGAGAACTCGTTTCTGGCACCTTCCGCGGTGGAGTTGTGCATGGGGTGTGTTTGGAACATTTTGTCTCCAGCTGAGACCAAAATTCAGCGATTCCCCATCTCAGCCCAGAAAGCAGGTAGAACAACTTTTGTGGTGCCTTTCAGCTGCCTACCGGGGTAGTGTAAAAACTACCAAGAGAACTCGTTTCTGGCACCTTCCCCGGTGGAGTTGTGCATGGGGTGTGTTTGGAACATTTTGTCACCAGCCGAGACCAAAATTCAGCCATTCCCCATCTCAGCCTAGAAAGCAGGTAGAACATCTTTTGTGGTGCCTTTCAGCTGCCTACTGGGGTAGTGTAAAAAGTACCAGTAGAACTCGTTTCTGGCACTTTCCCCGGTGGAGTTGTGCATGGGGTGTGTTTGGAACATTTTGTCACCAGCCGAGACCAAAATTCAGCCATTCCCCATCTCAGCCCAGAAAGCAGGTAGAACAAGTTTTCTGGTGCCTTTCAGCTGCCTACCGGGGTAGTGTAAAAAGTACCAGTAGAACTCGTTTCTGGCACTTTCCCCGGTGGAGTTGTGCATGGGGTGTGTTTGGAACATTTTGTCATGAGCCGAGTCCAAAATTCAGCGATTCCCCATCTCAGCCCAGAAAGCAGGTAGAACAAGTTTTGTGGTGCCTTTCAGCTGCCTACCGGGGTAGTGTAAAAACTACTAACAGAACTCGTTTCTGGCACCTTCCCCGGTGGAGTTGTGCATGGGGTGTGTTTGGAACATTTTGTCACCAGCCGAGTCCAAAATTCAGCCATTCCCCATCTCAGCCCAGAAAGCAGGTAGAACAAGTTTTGTGGTGCCTTTCAGCTGCCTACCGGGGTAGTGTAAAAAGTACCAGTAGAACTCGTTTCTGGCACTTTCCCCGGTGGAGATGTGCATGGGGTGTGTTTGGAACGTTTTATCAGGAGCCGAGACCAAAATTCACCCATTCCCCATCTCAGTCCAGAAAGCAGGTAGAACATCTTTTGTGGTGCCTTTCAGCTGCCTACTGGGGTAGTGTAAAAAGTACCAGTAGAACTCGTTTTTGGCACCTTCCGCGGTGGAGTTGTGCATGGGGTGTGTTTGGAACATTTTGTCACCAGCTGAGGCCAAAATTCAGCGTTTCCCCATATCAGTCCAGAAAGCAGGTAGAACATCTTTTGTGGTGCCTTTCAGCTGACTACCGGGGTAGTGTAAAAAGTACCAGTAGAACTCATTTCTGGCACTTTCCGCGGTGGAGTTGTGCATGGGGTGTGTTTGGAACATTTTGTCATGAGCCGAGTCCAAAATTCAGCGTTTCCCCATCTCAGCCCAGAAAGCAGGTAGAACAAGTTTTGTGGTGCCTTTCAGCTGCCTACCGGGGTAGTGTAAAAACTGCCAAGAGAACTCGTTTCTGGCACCTTCCCCGGTGGAGTTGTGCATGGGGTGTGTTTGGAACATTTTGTCACCAGCCGAGACCAAAATTCAGCCATTCCCCATCTCAGCCCAGAAAGCAGGTAGAACAAGTTTTGTGGTGCCTTTCAGCTGTCTACCGGGGTAGTGTAAAAAGTACCAGTAGAACTCGTTTCTGGCACCTTCCCCGGTGGAGATGTGCATGGGGTGTGTTTGGAACATTTTGTCAGGAGCCGAGACCAAAATTCAGCCATTCCCCATCTCAGCCCAGAAAGCAGGTAGAACAACTTTTGTGGTGCCTTTCAGCTGTCTACCGGGGTAGTGTAAAAAGTACCAGTAGAACTCGTTTCTGGCACTTTCCCCGGTGGAGTTGTGCATGGGGTGTGTTTGGAACATTTTGTCAGGAGCCAAGACCAAAATTCAGCGATTCCCCTTCTCAGCCCAGAAAGCAGGTAGAACAAGTTTTGTGGTGCCTTTCAGCTGCCTACCGGGGTAGTGTAAAAAGTACCAAGAGAACTCGTTTCTGGCACCTTCCCCGGTGGAGTTGTGCATGGGGTGTGTTTGGAACATTTTGTCAGGAGCCGAGACCAAAATTCAGCGATTCCCCATCTCAGCCCAGAAAGCAGGTAGAACAACTTTTGTGGTGCCTTTCAGCTGTCTACCGGGGTAGTATAAAAAGTACCAGTAGAACTCGTTTTTGGCACCTTCCGCGGTGGAGTTGTGCATGGGGTGTGTTTGGAACATTTTGTCACCAGCTGAGGCCAAAATTCAGCGTTTCCCCATATCAGTCCAGAAAGCAGGTAGAACATCTTTTGTGGTGCCTTTCAGCTGACTACCGGGGTAGTGTAAAAAGTACCAGTAGAACTCATTTCTGGCACTTTCCGCGGTGGAGTTGTGCATGGGGTGTGTTTGGAACATTTTGTCATGAGCCGAGTCCAAAATTCAGCGTTTCCCCATCTCAGCCCAGAAAGCAGGTAGAACAAGTTTTGTGGTGCCTTTCAGCTGCCTACCGGGGTAGTGTAAAAACTGCCAAGAGAACTCGTTTCTGGCACCTTCCCCGGTGGAGTTGTGCATGGGGTGTGTTTGGAACATTTTGTCACCAGCCGAGACCAAAATTCAGCCATTCCCCATCTCAGCCCAGAAAGCAGGTAGAACAAGTTTTGTGGTGCCTTTCAGCTGTCTACCGGGGTAGTGTAAAAAGTACCAGTAGAACTCGTTTCTGGCACCTTCCCCGGTGGAGATGTGCATGGGGTGTGTTTGGAACATTTTGTCAGGAGCCGAGACCAAAATTCAGCCATTCCCCATCTCAGCCCAGAAAGCAGGTAGAACAACTTTTGTGGTGCCTTTCAGCTGTCTACCGGGGTAGTGTAAAAAGTACCAGTAGAACTCGTTTCTGGCACTTTCCCCGGTGGAGTTGTGCATGGGGTGTGTTTGGAACATTTTGTCAGGAGCCGAGACCAAAATTCAGCGATTCCCCTTCTCAGCCCAGAAAGCAGGTAGAACAAGTTTTGTGGTGCCTTTCAGCTGCCTACCGGGGTAGTGTAAAAAGTACCAGTAGAACTCGTTTCTGGCACTTTCCCCGGTGGAGATGTGCATGGGGTGTGTTTGGAACATTTTGTCAGGAGCCGAGACCAAAATTCAGCGTTTCCCCATCTCAGTCCAGAAAGCAGGTAGAACATCTTTTGTGGTGCCTTTCAGCTGCCTACTGGGGTAGTGTAAAAAGTACCAGTAGAACTCGTTTCTGGCACTTTCCCCGGTGGAATTGTGCATGGGGTGTGTTTGGAACATTTTGTCACCAGCCGAGACCAAAATTCAGCGATTCCCCTTCTCAGCCCAGAAAGCAGGTAGAACAAGTTTTGTGGTGCCTTTCAGCTGCCTACCGGGGTAGTGTAAAAACTACCAAGAGAACTCGTTTCTGGCACCTTCCCCGGTGGAGTTGTGCATGGGGTGTGTTTGGAACATTTTGTCACCAGCTGAGGCCAAAATTCAGCGTTTCCCCATCTCAGTCCAGAAAGCAGGTAGAACATCTTTTGTGGTGCCTTTCAGCTGCCTACCGGGGTAGTGTAAAAAGTACCAGTAGAACTCGTTTCTGGCACCTTCCCCGGTGGAGATGTGCATGGGGTGTGTTTGGAACGTTTTATCATGAGCCGAGACCAAAATTCAGCCATTCCCCATCTCAGTCCAGAAAGCAGGTAGAACATCTTTTGTGGTGCCTTTCAGCTGCCTACTGGGGTAGTGTAAAAAGTACCAGTAGAACTCGTTTCTGGCACTTTCCCCGGTGGAGTTGTGCATGGGGTGTGTTTGGAACATTTTGTCAGGAGCCGAGACCAAAATTCAGCGATTCCCCATCTCAGCCCAGAAAGCAGGTAGAACAACTTTTGTGGTGCCTTTCAGCTGTCTACCGGGGTAGTATAAAAAGTACCAGTAGAACTCGTTTTTGGCACCTTCCGCGGTGGAGTTGTGCATGGGGTGTGTTTGGAACATTTTGTCACCAGCTGAGGCCAAAATTCAGTGTTTCCCCATATCAGTCCAGAAAGCAGGTAGAACATCTTTTGTGGTGCCTTTCAGCTGCCTACCGGGGTAGTGTAAAAAGTACCAGTAGAACTCGTTTCTGGCACTTTCCCCGGTGGAGTTGTGCATGGGGTGTGTTTGGAACATTTTGTCATGAGCCGAGTCCAAAATTCAGCGGTTCCCCATCTCAGCCCAGAAAGCAGGTAGAACAACTTTTGTGGTGCCTTTCAGCTGCCTACCGGGGTAGTGTAAAAACTGCCAAGAGAACTCGTTTCGGGCACCTTCCCCGGTGGAGTTATGCATGGGGTGTGTTTGGAACATTTTGTCACCAGCCGAGACCAAAATTCAGCCATTCCCCATCTCAGCCCAGAAAGCAGGTAGAACAAGTTTTGTGGTGCCTTTCAGCTGTCTACCGGGGTAGTGTAAAAAGTACCAGTAGAACTCGTTTCTGGCACCTTCCCCGGTGGAGATGTGCATGGGGTGTGTTTGGAACATTTTGTCAGGAGCCGAGACCAAAATTCAGCCATTCCCCATCTCAGCCCAGAAAGCAGGTAGAACAACTTTTGTGGTGCCTTTCAGCTGCCTACCGGGGTAGTGTAAAAAGTACCAGTAGAACTCGTTTCTGGCACTTTCCCCGGTGGAGTTGTGCATGGGGTGTGTTTGGAACATTTTGTCACCAGCCGAGACCAAAATTCAGCGATTCCCCTTCTCAGCCCAGAAAGCAGGTAGAACAAGTTTTGTGGTGCCTTTCAGCTGCCTACCGGGGTAGTGTAAAAACTACTAACAGAACTCGTTTCTGGCACCTTCCCCGGTGGAGTTGTGCATGGGGTGTGTTTGGAACATTTTGTCACCAGCCGAGTCCAAAATTCAGCGATTCCCCATCTCAGCCCAGAAAGCAGGTAGAACAAGTTTTGTGGTGCCTTTCAGCTGTCTACCGGGGTAGTGTAAAAAGTACCAGTAGAACTCGTTTCTGGCACTTTCCCCGGTGGAGATGTGCATGGGGTGTGTTTGGAACATTTTATCAGGAGCCGAGACCAAAATTCAGCGATTCCCCATCTCAGCCCAGAAAGCAGGTAGAACAACTTTTGTGGTGCCTTTCAGCTGTCTACCGGGGTAGTGTAAAAAGTACCAGTAGAACTCGTTTTTGGCACTTTCCCCGGTGGAGTTGTGCATGGGGTGTGTTTGGAACATTTTGTCACCAGCCGAGACCAAAATTCAGCGATTCCCCTTCTCAGCCCAGAAAGCAGGTAGAACAAGTTTTGTGGTGCCTTTCAGCTGCCTACCGGGGTAGTGTAAAAACTACCAAGAGAACTCGTTTCTGGCACCTTCCCCGGTGGAGTTGTGCATGGGGTGTGTTTGGAACATTTTGTCACCAGCTGAGGCCAAAATTCAGCGTTTCCCCATCTCAGTCCAGAAAGCAGGTAGAACATCTTTTGTGGTGCCTTTCAGCTGCCTACTGGGGTAGTGTAAAAAGTACCAGTAGAACTCGTTTCTGGCACTTTCCCCGGTGGAGTTGTGCATGGGGTGTGTTTGGAACATTTTGTCACCAGCCGAGACCAAAATTCAGCCATTCCCCATCTCAGCCCAGAAAGCAGGTAGAACAAGTTTTGTGGTGCCTTTCAGGTGCCTACCGGGGTAGTGTAAAAACTGCCAAGAGAACTCGTTTCTGGCACCTTCCCCGGTGGAGTTGTGCATGGGGTGTGTTTGGAACATTTTGTCACCAGCCGAGTCCAAAATTCAGCGATTCCCCATCTAAGCCCAGAAAGCAGGTAGAACAAGTTTTGTGGTGCCTTTCAGCTGTCTACCGGGGTAGTGTAAAAAGTACCAGTAGAACTCGTTTCTGGCACTTTCCCCGGTGGAGATGTGCATGGGGTGTGTTTGGAACATTTTATCAGGAGCCGAGTCCAAAATTCAGCCATTCCCCATCTCAGTCCAGAAAGCAGGTAGAACATCTTTTGTGGTGCCTTTCAGCTGCCTACTGGGGTAGTGTAAAAAGTACCAGTAGAACTCGTTTCTGGCACTTTCCCCGGTGGAGTTGTGCATGGGGTGTGTTTGGAACATTTTGTCAGGAGCCGAGACCAAAATTCAGCGATTCCCCATCTCAGCCCAGAAAGCAGGTAGAACAACTTTTGTGGTGCCTTTCAGCTGTCTACCGGGGTAGTGTAAAAAGTACCAGTAGAACTCGTTTCTGGCACCTTCCGCGGTGGAGTTGTGCATGGGGTGTGTTTGGAACATTTTGTCACCAGCTGAGGCCAAAATTCAGCGTTTCCCCATCTCAGTCCAGAAAGCAGGTAGAACATCTTTTGTGGTGCCTTTCAGCTGACTACCGGGGTAGTGTAAAAAGTACCAGTAGAACTCGTTTCTGGCACTTTCCCCGGTGGAGTTGTGCATGGGGTGTGTTTGGAACATTTTGTCAGGAGCCGAGACCAAAATTCAGCCATTCCCCATCTCAGCCTAGAAAGCAGGTAGAACAACTTTTGTGGTGCCTTTCAGCTGCCTATCGGGGTAGTGTAAAAAGTACCAGTAGAACTCGTTTCTGGCACCTTCCGCGGTGGAGTTGTGCATGGGGTGTGTTTGGAACATTTTGTCACCAGCCGAGACCAAAATTCAGCCATTCCCCATCTCAGCCCAGAAAGCAGGTAGAACAAGTTTTGTGGTGCCTTTCAGCTGTCTACCGGGGTAGTGTAAAAACTACCAAGAGAACTCGTTTCTGGCACCTTCCCCGGTGGAGATGTGCATGGGGTGTGTTTGGAACATTTTGTCACCAGCCGAGTCCAAAATTCAGCGATTCCCCATCTCAGCCCAGAAAGCAGGTAGAACAAGTTTTGTGGTGCCTTTCAGCTGTCTACCGGGGTAGTGTAAAAAGTACCAGTAGAACTCGTTTCTGGCACTTTCCCCGGTGGAGATGTGCATGGGGTGTGTTTGGAACATTTTATCAGGAGCCGAGACCAAAATTCAGCCATTCCCCATCTCAGTCCAGAAAGCAGGTAGAACATCTTTTGTGGTGCCTTTCAGCTGCCTACCGGGGTAGTGTAAAAAGTACCAGTAGAACTCGTTTATGGCACTTTCCCCGGTGGAGTTGTGCATGGGGTGTGTTTGGAACATTTTGTCAGGAGCCGAGACCAAAATTCAGCCATTCCCCATCTCAGCCTAGAAAGCAGGTAGAACAACTTTTGTGGTGCCTTTCAGCTGCCTACCGGGGTAGTGTAAAAAGTACCAGTAGAACTCGTTTCTGGCACCTTCCCCGGTGGAGTTGTGCATGGGGTGTGTTTGGAACATTTTTTCACCAGCCGAGACCAAAATTCAGCCATTCCCCATCTCAGCCCAGAAAGCAGGTAGAACAAGTTTTGTGGTGCCTTTCAGCTGTCTACCGGGGTAGTGTAAAAAGTACCAGTAGAACTCGTTTCTGGCACCTTCCCCGGTGGAGATGTGCATGGGGTGTGTTTGGAACATTTTGTCAGGAGCCGAGACCAAAATTCAGCCATTCCCCATCTCAGCCCAGAAAGCAGGTAGAACAACTTTTGTGGTGCCTTTCAGCTGTCTACCGGGGTAGTGTAAAAAGTACCAGTAGAACTCGTTTCTGGCACTTTCCCCGGTGGAGTTGTGCATGGGGTGTGTTTGGAACATTTTGTCACCAGCCGAGACCAAAATTCAGCCATTCCCCTTCTCAGCCCAGAAAGCAGGTAGAACAAGTTTTGTGGTGCCTTTCAGCTGCCTACCGGGGTAGTGTAAAAAGTACCAAGAGAACTCGTTTCTGGCACCTTCCCCGGTGGAGTTGTGCATGGGGTGTGTTTGGAACATTTTGTCACCAGCTGAGGCCAAAATTCAGCGTTTCCCCATCTCAGTCCAGAAAGCAGGTAGAACATCTTTTGTGGTGCCTTTCAGCTGCCTACTGGGGTAGTGTAAAAAGTACCAGTAGAACTCGTTTCTGGCACTTTCCCCGGTGGAGTTGTGCATGCGGTGTGTTTGGAACATTTTGTCACCAGCCGAGACCAAAATTCAGCCATTCCCCATCTCAGCCTAGAAAGCAGGTAGAACAACTTTTGTGGTGCCTTTCAGCTGTCTACCGGGGTAGTGTAAAAAGTACCAGTAGAACTCGTTTCTGGCACTTTCCCCGGTGGAGTTGTGCATGGGGTGTGTTTGGAACATTTTGTCATGAGCCGAGTCCAAAATTCAGCGGTTCCCCATCTCAGCCCAGAAAGCAGGTAGAACAAGTTTTGTGGTGCCTTTCAGCTGCCTACCGGGGTAGTGTTAAAAGTACCAGTAGAACTCGTTTCTGGCACTTTCCCCGGTGGAGTTGTGCATGGGGTGTGTTTGGAACATTTTGTCACCAGCTGAGGCCAAAATTCAGCATTTCCCCATCTCAGTCCAGAAAGCAGGTAGAACATCTTTTGTGGTGCCTTTCAGCTGCCTACCGGGGTAGTGTAAAAACTACCAACAGAACTCGTTTCTGGCACCTTCCCCGGTGGAGTTGTGCATGGGGTGTGTTTGGAACATTTTGCCTCCAGCTGAGGCCAAAATCAAGCGATTCCCCATCTCAGCCCAGAAAGCAGGTAGAACATGTTTTGTGGTGCCTTTCAGCTGTCTACCGGGGTAGTGTAAAAAGTACCAGTAGAACTCGTTTCTGGCACTTTCCCCGGTGGAGTTGTGCATGGGGTGTGTTTGGAACATTTTGTCACCAGCCGAGACAAAAATTCAGCGATTCCCCATCTCAGCCCAGAAAGCAGGTAGAACAAGTTTTGTGGTGCCTTTCAGCTGCCTACCGGGGTAGTGTAAAAACTACCAGTAGAACTCGTTTCTGGCAGTTTCCCCGGTGGAGTTGTGCATGGGGTGTGTTTGGAACATTTTGTCACCAGCTGAGGCCAAAATTCAGCGTTTCCCCATCTCAGTCCAGAAAGCAGGTAGAACATCTTTTGTGGTGCCTTTCAGCTGCCTACTGGGGTAGTGTAAAAAGTACCAGTAGAACTCCTTTCTGGCACTTTCCCCGGTGGAGTTGTGCATGGGGTGTGTTTGGAACATTTTGTCACCAGCCGAGACCAAAATTCAGCCATTCCCCATCTCAGCCTAGAAAGCAGGTAGAACAACTTTTGTGGTGCCTTTCAGCTGTCTACCGGGGTAGTGTAAAAAGTACCAGTAGAACTCGTCTCTGGCACTTTCCCCGGTGGAGTTGTGCATGGGGTGTGTTTGGAACATTTTGTCATGAGCCGAGTCCAAAATTCAGCCATTCCCCATCTCAGCCCAGAAAGCAGGTAGAACAAGTTTTGTGGTGACTTTCAGCTGCCTACCGGGGTAGTGTTAAAAGTACCAGTAGAACTCGTTTCTGGCACTTTCCCCGGTGGAGTTGTGCATGGGGTGTGTTTGGAACATTTTGTCACCAGCTGAGGCCAAAATTCCGCGTTTCCCCATCTCTAGACCAGGAAGCAGGTAGAACAAGTTTTGTGGTGCCTTTCAGCTGCCAACCGGGGTAGTTTAAACCTACCAACAGAACTCCTTTCTGGCACCTTCCCCGGTGGAGTTGTGCATGGGGTGTGTTTGGAACATTTTGTCACCAGCTGAGACCAAAATTCAGCCATTCCCCATCTCAGCCCAGAAAGCAGGTAGAACAACTTTTGTGGTGCCTTTCAGCTGCCTACCGGGGTAGTGTTAAAAGTACCAGTAGAACTCGTTTCTGGCACTTTCCCCGGTGGAGATGTGCATGGGGTGTGTTTGGAACATTTTGTCAGGAGCCGAGACCAAAATTCAGCGATTCCCCATCTCAGCCCAGAAAGCAGGTAGAACAACTTTTGTGGTGCCTTTCAGCTGTCTACCGGGGTAGTGTAAATAGTACCAGTAGAACTCGTTTTTGGCACTTTCCCCGGTGGAGTTGTGCATGGGGTGTGTTTGGAACATTTTGTCACCAGCCGAGACCAAAATTCAGCGATTCCCCATCTCAGTCCAGAAAGCAGGTAGAACAAGTTTTGTGGTACCTTTCAGCTGCCTACCGGGGTAGTGTAAAAACTACCAAGAGAACTCGTTTCTGGCACCTTCCCCGGTGGAGTTGTGCATGGGGTGTGTTTGGAACATTTTGTCACCAGCTGAGTCCAAAATTCAGCGTTTCCCCATCTCAGTCCAGAAAGCAGGTAGAACATCTTTTGTGGTGCCTTTCAGCTGCCTACCGGGGTAGTGTAAAAACTACCAAGAGAACTCGTTTCTGGCACCTTCCCCGGTGGAGTTGTGCATGGGGTGTGTTTGGAACATTTTGTCAGGAGCCGAGACCAAAATTCAGCGATTCCCCATCTCAGCCCAGAAAGCAGGTAGAACAAGTTTTGTGGTGCCTTTCAGATGCCTACCGGGGTAGTGTAAAAACTGCCAAGAGAACTCGTTTCTGGCACCTTCCGCGGTGGAGTTGTGCATGGGGTGTGTTTGGAACATTTTGTCTCCAGCTGAGACCAAAATTCAGCGTTTCCCCATCTCAGTCCAGAAAGCAGGTAGAACAAGTTTTGTGGTGCCTTTCAGCTGTCTACCGGGGTAGTGTAAAAAGTACCAGTAGAACTCCTTTCTGGCACTTTCCCCGGTGGAGTTGTGCATGGGGTGTGTTTGGAACATTTTGTCACCAGCCGAGACCAAAATTCAGCCATTCCCCATCTCAGTCCAGAAAGCAGGTAGAACAACTTTTGTGGTGCCTTTCAGCTGCCTACCGGGGTAGTGTAAAAAGTACCAGTAGAACTCGTTTCTGGCACTTTCCCCGGTGGAGTTGTGCATGGGGTGTGTTTGGAACATTTTGTCACCAGCCGAGACCAAAATTCAGCGATTCCCCTTCTCAGCCCAGAAAGCAGGTAGAACAAGTTTTGTGGTGCCTTTCAGCTGCCTACCGGGGTAGTGTAAAAACTACCAACAGAACTCGTTTCTGGCACCTTCCCCGGTGGAGTTGTGCATGGGGTGTGTTTGGAACATTTTGTCAGGAGCCGAGACCAAAATTCAGCGATTCCCCATCTCAGCCCAGAAAGCAGGTAGAACAAGTTTTGTGGTGACTTTTAGCTGCCTACCGGGGTGGTGTAAAAAGTACCACTAGAACTCGTTTCTGGCACCTTCCCCGGTGGAGTTGTGCATGGGGTGTGTTTGGAACATTTTGTCACCAGCCGAGTCCAAAATTCAGCGATTCCCCATCTCAGCCCAGAAAGCAGGTAGAACAAGTTTTGTGGTGCCTTTCAGCTGCCTACCGGGGTAGTGTAAAAACTGCCAAGAGAACTCGTTTCTGGCACCTTCCCCGGTGGAGTTGTGCATGGGGTGTGTTTGGAACATTTTGTCTCCAGCTGAGACCAAAATTCAGCGTTTCCCCATCTCAGCCCAGAAAGCAGGTAGAACAAGTTTTGTGGTGCCTTTCAGCTGCCTACCGGGGTAGTGTTAAAAGTACCAGTAGAACTCGTTTCTGGCACTTTCCCCGGTGGAGATGTGCATGGGGTGTGTTTGGAACATTTTGTCAGGAGCCGAGACCAAAATTCAGCGATTCCCCATCTCAGCCCAGAAAGCAGGTAGAACAACTTTTGTGGTGCCTTTCAGCTGTCTACCGGGGTAGTGTAAATAGTACCAGTAGAACTCGTTTCTGGCACCTTCCGCGGTGGAGTTGTGCATGGGGTGTGTTTGGAACATTTTGTCACCAGCCGAGACCAAAATTCAGCGATTCCCCATCTCAGCCCAGAAAGCAGGTAGAACAAGTTTTGTGGTGCCTTTCAGCTGCCTACCGGGGTAGTGTAAAAACTGCCAAGAGAACTCGTTTCTGGCACCTTCCCCGGTGGAGTTGTGCATGGGGTGTGTTTGGAACATTTTGTCACCAGCTGAGTCCAAAATTCAGCGTTTCCCCATCTCAGTCCAGAAAGCAGGTAGAACATCTTTTGTGGTGCCTTTCAGCTGCCTACCGGGGTAGTGTAAAAACTACCAACAGAACTCCTTTCTGGCACTTTCCCCGGTGGAGTTGTGCATGGGGTGTGTTTGGAACATTTTGTCAGGAGCCGAGACCAAAATTCAGCGATTCCCCATCTCAGCCCAGAAAGCAGGTAGAACAAGTTTTGTGGTGCCTTTCAGATGCCTACCGGGGTAGTGTAAAAACTGCCAAGAGAACTCGTTTCTGGCACCTTCCGCGGTGGAGTTGTGCATGGGGTGTGTTTGGAACATTTTGTCTCCAGCTGAGACCAAAATTCAGCGTTTCCCCATCTCAGTCCAGAAAGCAGGTAGAACAAGTTTTGTGGTGCCTTTCAGCTGTCTACCGGGGTAGTGTAAAAAGTACCAGTAGAACTCCTTTCTGGCACTTTCCGCGGTGGAGTTGTGCATGGGGTGTGTTTGGAACATTTTGTCAGGAGCCGAGACCAAAATTCAGCCATTCCCCATCTCAGCCCAGAAAGCAGGTAGAACAACTTTTGTGGTGCCTTTCAGCTGCCTACCGGGGTAGTGTAAAAACTACTAACAGAACTCGTTTCTGGCACCTTCCCCGGTGGAGTTGTGCATGGGGTGTGTTTGGAACATTTTGTCAGGAGCCGAGACCAAAATTCAGCCATTCCCCATCTCAGCCCAGAAAGCAGGTAGAACAACTTTTGTGGTGCCTTTCAGCTGACTACCGGGGTAGTGTAAAAAGTACCAGTAGAACTCGTTTTTGGCACTTTCCCCGGTGGAGTTGTGCATGGGGTGTGTTTGGAACATTTTGTCACCAGCTGAGGCCAAAATTCAGCGTTTCCCCATCTCAGTCCAGAAAGCAGGTAGAACATCTTTTGTGGTGCCTTTCAGCTGTCTACCGGGGTAGTGTAAAAAGTACCAGTAGAACTCGTTTCTGGCACTTTCCCCGGTGGAGTTGTGCATGGGGTGTGTTTGGAACATTTTGTCACCAGCCGAGACCAAAATTCAGCGATTCCCCATCTCAGCCCAGAAAGCAGGTAGAACAAGTTTTGTGGTGCCTTTCAGCTGTCTACCGGGGTAGTGTAAAAAGTACCAGTAGAACTCGTTTCTGGCACTTTCCCCGGTGGAGTTGTGCATGGGGTGTGTTTGGAACATTTTGTCACCAGCCGAGACCAAAATTCAGCAATTCCCCATCTCAGCCCAGAAAGCAGGTAGAACAAGTTTTGTGGTGCCTTTCAGCTGTCTACCTGGGTAGTGTAAAAAGTACCAGTAGAACTCCTTTCTGGCACTTTCCCCGGTGGAGATGTGCATGGGGTGTGTTTGGAACATTTTGTCAGGAGCCGAGACCAAAATTCAGCCATTCCCCATCTCAGCCCAGAAAGCAGGTAGAACAACTTTTGTGGTGCCTTTCAGCTGCCTACCGGGGTAGTGTAAAAACTGCCAAGAGAACTCGTTTCTGGCACCTTCCCCGGTGGAGTTGTGCATGGGGTGTGTTTGGAACATTTTGTCTCCAGCTGAGACCAAAATTCAGCGTTTCCCCATCTCAGTCCAGAAAGCAGGTAGAACAAGTTTTGTGGTGCCTTTCAGCTGTCTACCGGGGTAGTGTAAAAAGTACCAGTAGAACTCCTTTCTGGCACTTTCCGCGGTGGAGTTGTGCATGGGGTGTGTTTGGAACATTTTGTCAGGAGCCGAGACCAAAATTCAGCCATTCCCCATCTCAGCCCAGAAAGCAGGTAGAACAACTTTTGTGGTGCCTTTCAGCTGCCTACCGGGGTAGTGTAAAAAGTACCAGTAGAACTCGTTTCTGGCACTTTCCCCGGTGGAGTTGTGCATGGGGTGTGTTTGGAACATTTTGTCACCAGCCGAGACCAAAATTCAGCGATTCCCCTTCTCAGCCCAGAAAGCAGGTAGAACAAGTTTTGTGGTGCCTTTCAGCTGCCTACCGGGGTAGTGTAAAAACTGCCAAGAGAACTCGTTTCTGGCACCTTCCGCGGTGGAGTTGTGCATGGGGTGTGTTTGGAACATTTTGTCTCCAGCTGAGACCAAAATTCAGCGTTTCCCCATCTCAGTCCAGAAAGCAGGTAGAACAAGTTTTGTGGTGCCTTTCAGCTGTCTACCGGGGTAGTGTAAAAAGTACCAGTAGAACTCGTTTCTGGCACTTTCCCCGGTGGAGTTGTGCATGGGGTGTGTTTGGAACATTTTGTCAGGAGCCGAGACCAAAATTCAGCCATTCCCCATCTCAGCCCAGAAAGCAGGTAGAACAAGTTTTGTGGTGCCTTTCAGCTGCCTACCGGGGTAGTGTAAAAAGTACCAGTAGAACTCGTTTCTGGCACTTTCCCCGGTGGAGTTGTGCATGGGGTGTGTTTGGAACATTTTGTCACCAGCCGAGACCAAAATTCAGCGATTCCCCTTCTCAGCCCAGAAAGCAGGTAGAACAAGTTTTGTGGTGCCTTTCAGCTGTCTACCGGGGTAGTGTAAATAGTACCAGTAGAACTCGTTTCTGGCACCTTCCCCGGTGGAGTTGTGCATGGGGTGTGTTTGGAACATTTTGTCACCAGCCGAGACCAAAATTCAGCCATTCCCCATCTCAGCCCAGAAAGCAGGTAGAACAAGTTTTGTGGTGCCTTTCAGCTGCCTACCGGGGTAGTGTAAAAACTACCAAGAGAACTCGTTTCTGGCACCTTCCCCGGTGGAGTTGTGCATGGGGTGTGTTTGGAACATTTTGTCAGGAGCCGAGACCAAAATTCAGCGATTCCCCATCTCAGCCCAGAAAGCAGGTAGAACAAGTTTTGTGGTGACTTTTAGCTGCCTACCGGGGTGGTGTAAAAAGTACCACTAGAACTCGTTTCTGGCACCTTCCCCGGTGGAGTTGTGCATGGGGTGTGTTTGGAACATTTTGTCACCAGCCGAGTCCAAAATTCAGCGATTCCCCATCTCAGCCCAGAAAGCAGGTAGAACAAGTTTTGTGGTGCCTTTCAGCTGTCTACCGGGGTAGTGTAAAAAGTACCAGTAGAACTCGTTTCTGGCATTTTCCCCGGTGGAGATGTGCATGGGGTGTGTTTGGAACATTTTGTCAGGAGCCGAGACCAAAATTCAGCCATTCCCCATCTCAGCCCAGAAAGCAGGTAGAACAAGTTTTGTGGTGCCTTTCAGCTGCCTACCGGGGTAGTGTAAAAAGTACCAGTAGAACTCGTTTCTGGCACTTTCCCCGGTGGAGATGTGCATGGGGTGTGTTTGGAACATTTTGTCAGGAGCCGAGACCAAAATTCAGCGATTCCCCATCTCAGCCCAGAAAGCAGGTAGAACAACTTTTGTGGTGCCTTTCAGCTGTCTACCGGGGTAGTGTAAATAGTACCAGTAGAACTCGTTTCTGGCACCTTCCGCGGTGGAGTTGTGCATGGGGTGTGTTTGGAACATTTTGTCACCAGCCGAGACCAAAATTCAGCGATTCCCCATCTCAGCCCAGAAAGCAGGTAGAACAAGTTTTGTGGTGCCTTTCAGCTGCCTACCGGGGTAGTGTAAAAACTACCAAGAGAACTCGTTTCTGGCACCTTCCCCGGTGGAGTTGTGCATGGGGTGTGTTTGGAACATTTTGTCACCAGCTGAGTCCAAAATTCAGCGTTTCCCCATCTCAGTCCAGAAAGCAGGTAGAACATCTTTTGTGGTGCCTTTCAGCTGCCTACCGGGGTAGTGTAAAAACTACCAACAGAACTCCTTTCTGGCACTTTCCCCGGTGGAGTTGTGCATGGGGTGTGTTTGGAACATTTTGTCAGGAGCCGAGACCAAAATTCAGCGATTCCCCATCTCAGCCCAGAAAGCAGGTAGAACAAGTTTTGTGGTGCCTTTCAGATGCCTACCGGGGTAGTGTAAAAACTGCCAAGAGAACTCGTTTCTGGCACCTTCCGCGGTGGAGTTGTGCATGGGGTGTGTTTGGAACATTTTGTCTCCAGCTGAGACCAAAATTCAGCGTTTCCCCATCTCAGTCCAGAAAGCAGGTAGAACAAGTTTTGTGGTGCCTTTCAGCTGTCTACCGGGGTAGTGTAAAAACTGCCAAGAGAACTCGTTTCTGGCACCTTCCCCGGTGGAGTTGTGCATGGGGTGTGTTTGGAACATTTTGTCAGGAGCCGAGACCAAAATTCAGCCATTCCCCATCTCAGCCCAGAAAGCAGGTAGAACAACTTTTGTGGTGCCTTTCAGCTGCCTACCGGGGTAGTGTAAAAACTACTAACAGAACTCGTTTCTGGCACTTTCCCCGGTGGAGTTGTGCATGGGGTGTGTTTGGAACATTTTGTCAGGAGCCGAGACCAAAATTCAGCCACTCCCCATCTCAGCCCAGAAAGCAGGTAGAACAACTTTTGTGGTGCCTTTCAGCTGACTACCGGGGTAGTGTAAAAAGTACCAGTAGAACTCGTTTTTGGCACTTTCCCCGGTGGAGTTGTGCATGGGGTGTGTTTGGAACATTTTGTCACCAGCTGAGGCCAAAATTCAGCGTTTCCCCATCTCAGCCCAGAAAGCAGGTAGAACAACTTTTGTGGTGCCTTTCAGCTGTCTACCGGGGTAGTGTAAAAAGTACCAGTAGAACTCGTTTTTGGCACTTTCCCCGGTGGAGTTGTGCATGGGGTGTGTTTGGAACATTTTGTCACCAGCCGAGACCAAAATTCAGCGATTCCCCATCTCAGCCCAGAAAGCAGGTAGAACAAGTTTTGTGGTGCCTTTCAGCTGCCTACCGGGGTAGTGTAAAAACTACCAAGAGAACTCGTTTCTGGCACCTTCCCCGGTGGAGTTGTGCATGGGGTGTGTTTGGAACATTTTGTCACCAGCTGAGGCCAAAATTCAGCAATTCCCCATCTCAGTCCAGAAAGCAGGTAGAACATCTTTTGTGGTGCCTTTCAGCTGCCTACCGGGGTAGTGTAAAAAGTACCAGTAGAACTCCTTTCTGGCACTTTCCCCGGGGAGATGTGCATGGGGTGTGTTTGGAACATTTTGTCAGGAGCCGAGACCAAAATTCAGCCATTCCCCATCTCAGCCCAGAAAGCAGGTAGAACAACTTTTGTGGTGCCTTTCAGCTGCCTACCGGGGTAGTGTAAAAACTGCCAAGAGAACTCGTTTCTGGCACCTTCCCCGGTGGAGTTGTGCATGGGGTGTGTTTGGAACATTTTGTCTCCAGCTGAGACCAAAATTCAGCGTTTCCCCATCTCAGTCCAGAAAGCAGGTAGAACAAGTTTTGTGGTGCCTTTCAGCTGTCTACCGGGGTAGTGTAAAAAGTACCAGTAGAACTCCTTTCTGGCACTTTCCGCGGTGGAGTTGTGCATGGGGTGTGTTTGGAACATTTTGTCAGGAGCCGAGACCAAAATTCAGCCATTCCCCATCTCAGCCCAGAAAGCAGGTAGAACAAGTTTTGTGGTGCCTTTCAGCTGCCTACCGGGGTAGTGTAAAAACTACTAACAGAACTCGTTTCTGGCACTTTCCCCGGTGGAGTTGTGCATGGGGTGTGTTTGGAACATTTTGTCACCAGCCGAGACCAAAATTCAGCGATTCCCCTTCTCAGTCCAGAAAGCAGGTAGAACAAGTTTTGTGGTGCCTTTCAGCTGCCTACCGGGGTAGTGTAAAAACTGCCAAGAGAACTCGTTTCTGGCACCTTCCGCGGTGGAGTTGTGCATGGGGTGTGTTTGGAACATTTTGTCTCCAGCTGAGACCAAAATTCAGCGTTTCCCCATCTCAGTCCAGAAAGCAGGTAGAACAAGTTTTGTGGTGCCTTTCAGCTGTCTACCGGGGTAGTGTAAAAAGTACCAGTAGAACTCCTTTCTGGCACTTTCCGCGGTGGAGTTGTGCATGGGGTGTGTTTGGAACATTTTGTCAGGAGCCGAGACCAAAATTCAGCCATTCCCCATCTCAGCCCAGAAAGTAGGTAGAACAACTTTTGTGGTGCCTTTCAGCTGCCTACCGGGGTAGTGTAAAAAGTACCAGTATAACTCGTTTCTGGCACTTTCCCCGGTGGAGTTGTGCATGGGGTGTGTTTGGAACATTTTGTCACCAGCCGAGACCAAAATTCAGCGATTCCCCTTCTCAGCCCAGAAAGCAGGTAGAACAAGTTTTGTGGTGCCTTTCAGCTGTCTACCGGGGTAGTGTAAATAGTACCAGTAGAACTCGTTTCTGGCACCTTCCCCGGTGGAGTTGTGCATGGGGTGTGTTTGGAACATTTTGTCACCAGCCGAGACCAAAATTCAGCGATTCCCCATCTCAGCCCAGAAAGCAGGTAGAACAAGTTTTGTGGTGCCTTTCAGCTGCCTACCGGGGTAGTGTAAAAACTACCAAGAGAACTCGTTTCTGGCACCTTCCCCGGTGGAGTTGTGCATGGGGTGTGTTTGGAACATTTTGTCACCAGCTGAGTCCAAAATTCAGCGTTTCCCCATCTCAGTCCAGAAAGCAGGTAGAACATCTTTTGTGGTGCCTTTCAGCTGCCTACCGGGGTAGTGTAAAAACTACCAACAGAACTCCTTTCTGGCACTTTCCCCGGTGGAGTTGTGCATGGGGTGTGTTTGGAACATTTTGTCAGGAGCCGAGACCAAAATTCAGCGATTCCCCATCTCAGCCCAGAAAGCAGGTAGAACAAGTTTTGTGGTGCCTTTCAGATGCCTACCGGGGTAGTGTAAAAACTGCCAAGAGAACTCGTTTCTGGCACCTTCCGCGGTGGAGTTGTGCATGGGGTGTGTTTGGAACATTTTGTCTCCAGCTGAGACCAAAATTCAGCGTTTCCCCATCTCAGTCCAGAAAGCAGGTAGAACATCTTTTGTGGTGCCTTTCAGCTGTCTACCGGGGTAGTGTAAAAAGTACCAGTAGAACTCCTTTCTGGCACTTTCCGCGGTGGAGTTGTGCATGGGGTGTGTTTGGAACATTTTGTCAGGAGCCGAGACCAAAATTCAGCCATTCCCCATCTCAGCCCAGAAAGCAGGTAGAACAACTTTTGTGGTGCCTTTCAGCTGCCTACCGGGGTAGTGTAAAAACTACTAACAGAACTCGTTTCTGGCACCTTCCCTGGTGGAGTTGTGCATGGGGTGTGTTTGGAACATTTTGTCAGGAGCCGAGACCAAAATTCAGCCATTCCCCATCTCAGCCCAGAAAGCAGGTAGAACAACTTTTGTGGTGCCTTTCAGCTGCCTACCGGGGTAGTGTAAAAACTACCAAGAGAACTCGTTTTTGGCACTTTCCCCGGTGGAGTTGTGCATGGGGTGTGTTTGGAACATTTTGTCACCAGCTGAGGCCAAAATTCAGCGTTTCCCCATCTCAGTCCAGAAAGCAGGTAGAACATCTTTTGTGGTGCCTTTCAGCTGTCTACCGGGGTAGTGTAAAAAGTACCAGTAGAAATCGTTTCTGGCACTTTCCCCGGTGGAGTTGTGCATGGGGTGTGTTTGGAACATTTTGTCAGGAGCCGAGTCCAAAATTCAGCCTTTCCCCATCTCAGCCCAGAAAGCAGGTAGAACAAGTTTTGTGGTGCCTTTCAGCTGTCTACCGGGGTAGTGTAAAAAGTACCAGTAGAACTCCTTTCTGGCACTTTCCCCGGTGGAGTTGTGCATGGGGTGTGTTTGGAACATTTTGTCAGGAGCCGAGACCAAAATTCAGCAATTCCCCATCTCAGCCCAGAAAGCAGGTAGAACAAGTTTTGTGGTGCCTTTCAGCTGTCTACCTGGGTAGTGTAAAAAGTACCAGTAGAACTCCTTTCTGGCACTTTCCCCGGTGGAGATGTGCATGGGGTGTGTTTGGAACATTTTGTCAGGAGCCGAGACCAAAATTCAGCCATTCCCCATCTCAGCCCAGAAAGCAGGTAGAACAACTTTTGTGGTGCCTTTCAGCTGCCTACCGGGGTAGTGTAAAAACTGCCAAGAGAACTCGTTTCTGGCACCTTCCCCGGTGGAGTTGTGCATGGGGTGTGTTTGGAACATTTTGTCTCCAGCTGAGACCAAAATTCAGCGTTTCCCCATCTCAGCCCAGAAAGCAGGTAGAACAAGTTTTGTGGTGCCTTTCAGCTGTCTACCGGGGTAGTGTAAAAAGTACCAGTAGAACTCCTTTCTGGCACTTTCCGCGGTGGAGTTGTGCATGGGGTGTGTTTGGAACATTTTGTCAGGAGCCGAGACCAAAATTCAGCCATTCCCCATCTCAGCCCAGAAAGCAGGTAGAACAACTTTTGTGGTGCCTTTCAGCTGCCTACCGGGGTAGTGTAAAAAGTACCAGTAGAACTCGTTTCTGGCACTTTCCCCGGTGGAGTTGTGCATGGGGTGTGTTTGGAACATTTTGTCACCAGCCGAGACCAAAATTCAGCGATTCCCCATCTCAGCCCAGAAAGCAGGTAGAACAACTTTTGTGGTGCCTTTCAGCTGTCTACCGGGGTAGTGTAAATAGTACCAGTAGAACTCGTTTTTGGCACTTTCCCCGGTGGAGTTGTGCATGGGGTGTGTTTGGAACATTTTGTCACCAGCCGAGACCAAAATTCAGCCATTCCCCATCTCAGCCCAGAAAGCAGGTAGAACAAGTTTTGTGGTGCCTTTCAGCTGCCTACCGGGGTAGTGTAAAAACTACCAAGAGAACTCGTTTCTGGCACCTTCCCCGGTGGAGTTGTGCATGGGGTGTGTTTGGAACATTTTGTCACCAGCTGAGGCCAAAATTCAGCGTTTCCCCATCTCAGTCCAGAAAGCAGGTAGAACATCTTTTGTGGTGCCTTTCAGCTGCCTACCGGGGTAGTGTAAAAACTACCAACAGTACTCCGTTCTGGCACCTTCCCCGGTGGAGTTGTGCATGGGGTGTGTTTGGAACATTTTGTCAGGAGCCGAGACCAAAATTCAGCGATTCCCCATCTCAGCCCAGAAAGCAGGTAGAACAAGTTTTGTGGTGCCTTTCAGATGCCTACCGGGGTAGTGTAAAAACTGCCAAGAGAAATCGTTTCTGGCACTTTCCCCGGTGGAGTTGTGCATGGGGTGTGTTTGGAACATTTTGTCTCCAGCTGAGACCAAAATTCAGCGTTTCCCCATCTCAGTCCAGAAAGCAGGTAGAACAAGTTTTGTGGTGACTTTCAGCTGTCTACCGGGGTAGTGTAAAAAGTACCAGTAGAACTCCTTTCTGGCACTTTCCGCGGTGGAGTTGTGCATGGGGTGTGTTTGGAACATTTTGTCAGGAGCCGAGACCAAAATTCAGCCATTCCCCATCTCAGCCCAGAAAGCAGGTAGAACAACTTTTGTGGTGCCTTTCAGCTGCCTACCGGGGTAGTGTAAAAACTACTAACAGAACTCGTTTCTGGCACTTTCCCCGCTGGAGTTGTGCATGGGGTGTGTTTGGAACATTTTGTCACCAGCTGAGGCCAAAATTCAGCGTTTCCCCATCTCAGTCCAGAAAGCAGGTAGAACATCTTTTGTGGTGCCTTTCAGCTGCCTGCCGGGGTAGTGTAAAAACTACCAACAGAACTCCTTTCTGGCACTTTCCCCGGTGGAGTTGTGCATGGGGTGTGTTTGGAACATTTTGTCAGGAGCCGAGACCAAAATTCAGCGATTCCCCATCTCAGCCCAGAAAGCAGGTAGAACAAGTTTTGTGGTGCCTTTCAGATGCCTACCGGGGTAGTGTAAAAACTGCCAAGAGAACTCGTTTCTGGCACCTTCCGCGGTGGAGTTGTGCATGGGGTGTGTTTGGAACATTTTGTCTCCAGCTGAGACCAAAATTCAGCGTTTCCCCATCTCAGTCCAGAAAGCAGGTAGAACAAGTTTTGTGGTGCCTTTCAGCTGTCTACCGGGGTAGTGTAAAAACTACCAAGAGAACTCGTTTCTGGCACCTTCCCCGGTGGAGTTGTGCATGGGGTGTGTTTGGAACATTTTGTCAGGAGCCGAGACCAAAATTCAGCCATTCCCCATCTCAACCCAGAAAGCAGGTAGAACAACTTTTGTGGTGCCTTTCAGCTGCCTACCGGGGTAGTGTAAAAACTACTAACAGAACTCGTTTCTGGCACTTTCCCCGGTGGAGATGTGCATGGGGTGTGTTTGGAACATTTTGTCAGGAGCCGAGACCAAAATTCAGCCATTCCCCATCTCAGCCCAGAAAGCAGGTAGAACAACTTTTGTGGTGCCTTTCAGCTGCCTACCGGGGTAGTGTTAAAAGTACCAGTAGAACTCGTTTCTGGCACTTTCCCCGGTGGAGATGTGCATGGGGTGTGTTTGGAACATTTTGTCAGGAGCCGAGACCAAAATTCAGCGATTCCCCATCTCAGCCCAGAAAGCAGGTAGAACAACTTTTGTGGTGCCTTTCAGCTGTCTACCGGGGTAGTGTAAATAGTACCAGTAGAACTCGTTTTTGGCACTTTCCCCGGTGGAGTTGTGCATGGGGTGTGTTTGGAACATTTTGTCACCAGCCGAGACCAAAATTCAGCGATTCCCCATCTCAGCCCAGAAAGCAGGTAGAACAAGTTTTGTGGTGCCTTTCAGCTGCCTACCGGGGTAGTGTAAAAACTACCAAGAGAACTCGTTTCTGGCACCTTCCCCGGTGGAGTTGTGCATGGGGTGTGTTTGGAACATTTTGTCACCAGCTGAGGCCAAAATTCAGCGTTTCCCCATCTCAGTCCAGAAAGCAGGTAGAACATCTTTTGTGGTGCCTTTCAGCTGCCTACCGGGGTAGTGTAAAAACTACCAACAGAACTCCGTTCTGGCACCTTCCCCGGTGGAGTTGTGCATGGGGTGTGTTTGGAACATTTTGTCAGGAGCCGAGACCAAAATTCAGCGATTCCCCATCTCAGCCCAGAAAGCAGGTAGAACAAGTTTTGTGGTGCCTTTCAGATGCCTACCGGGGTAGTGTAAAAACTGCCAAGAGAAATCGTTTCTGGCACTTTCCCCGGTGGAGTTGTGCATGGGGTGTGTTTGGAACATTTTGTCTCCAGCTGAGACCAAAATTCAGCGTTTCCCCATCTCAGTCCAGAAAGCAGGTAGAACAAGTTTTGTGGTGACTTTCAGCTGTCTACCGGGGTAGTGTAAAAAGTACCAGTAGAACTCCTTTCTGGCACTTTCCGCGGTGGAGTTGTGCATGGGGTGTGTTTGGAACATTTTGTCAGGAGCCGAGACCAAAATTCAGCCATTCCCCATCTCAGCCCAGAAAGCAGGTAGAACAACTTTTGTGGTGCCTTTCAGCTGCCTACCGGGGTAGTGTAAAAACTACTAACAGAACTCGTTTCTGGCACTTTCCCCGGTGGAGTTGTGCATGGGGTGTGTTTGGAACATTTTGTCACCAGCTGAGGCCAAAATTCAGCGTTTCCCCATCTCAGTCCAGAAAGCAGGTAGAACATCTTTTGTGGTGCCTTTCAGCTGCCTGCCGGGGTAGTGTAAAAACTACCAACAGAACTCCTTTCTGGCACTTTCCCCGGTGGAGTTGTGCATGGGGTGTGTTTGGAACATTTTGTCAGGAGCCGAGACCAAAATTCAGCGATTCCCCATCTCAGCCCAGAAAGCAGGTAGAACAAGTTTTGTGGTGCCTTTCAGATGCCTACCGGGGTAGTGTAAAAACTGCCAAGAGAACTCGTTTCTGGCACCTTCCGCGGTGGAGTTGTGCATGGGGTGTGTTTGGAACATTTTGTCTCCAGCTGAGACCAAAATTCAGCGTTTCCCCATCTCAGTCCAGAAAGCAGGTAGAACAAGTTTTGTGGTGCCTTTCAGCTGTCTACCGGGGTAGTGTAAAAACTACCAAGAGAACTCGTTTCTGGCACCTTCCCCGGTGGAGTTGTGCATGGGGTGTGTTTGGAACATTTTGTCAGGAGCCGAGACCAAAATTCAGCCATTCCCCATCTCAACCCAGAAAGCAGGTAGAACAACTTTTGTGGTGCCTTTCAGCTGCCTACCGGGGTAGTGTAAAAACTACTAACAGAACTCGTTTCTGGCACTTTCCCCGGTGGAGATGTGCATGGGGTGTGTTTGGAACATTTTGTCAGGAGCCGAGACCAAAATTCAGCCATTCCCCATCTCAGCCCAGAAAGCAGGTAGAACAACTTTTGTGGTGCCTTTCAGCTGCCTACCGGGGTAGTGTTAAAAGTACCAGTAGAACTCGTTTCTGGCACTTTCCCCGGTGGAGATGTGCATGGGGTGTGTTTGGAACATTTTGTCAGGAGCCGAGACCAAAATTCAGCGATTCCCCATCTCAGCCCAGAAAGCAGGTAGAACAACTTTTGTGGTGCCTTTCAGCTGTCTACCGGGGTAGTGTAAATAGTACCAGTAGAACTCGTTTTTGGCACTTTCCCCGGTGGAGTTGTGCATGGGGTGTGTTTGGAACATTTTGTCACCAGCCGAGACCAAAATTCAGCGATTCCCCATCTCAGCCCAGAAAGCAGGTAGAACAAGTTTTGTGGTGCCTTTCAGCTGCCTACCGGGGTAGTGTAAAAACTACCAAGAGAACTCGTTTCTGGCACCTTCCCCGGTGGAGTTGTGCATGGGGTGTGTTTGGAACATTTTGTCACCAGCTGAGTCCAAAATTCAGCGTTTCCCCATCTCAGTCCAGAAAGCAGGTAGAACATCTTTTGTGGTGCCTTTCAGCTGCCTACCGGGGTAGTGTAAAAACTACCAACAGAACTCCTTTCTGGCACCTTCCCCGGTGGAGTTGTGCATGGGGTGTGTTTGGAACATTTTGTCACCAGCCGAGACCAAAATTCAGCCATTCCCCATCTCAGCCCAGAAAGCAGGTAGAACAAGTTTTGTGGTGCCTTTCAGATGCCTACCGGGGTAGTGTAAAAACTGCCAAGAGAACTCGTTTCTGGCACCTTCCCCGGTGGAGTTGTGCATGGGGTGTGTTTGGAACATTTTGTCAGGAGCCGAGACCAAAATTCAGCCATTCCCCATCTCAGCCCAGAAAGCAGGTAGAACAAGTTTTGTGGTGCCTTTCAGCTGACTACCGGGGTAGTGTAAAAAGTACCAGTAGAACTCGTTTTTGGCACTTTCCCCGGTGGAGTTGTGCATGGGGTGTGTTTGGAACATTTTGTCACCAGCTGAGGCCAAAATTCAGCGTTTCCCCATCTCAGTCCAGAAAGCAGGTAGAACATCTTTTGTGGTGCCTTTCAGCTGTCTACCGGGGTAGTGTAAAAAGTACCAGTAGAACTCGTTTCTGGCACTTTCCCCGGTGGAGTTGTGCATGGGGTGTGTTTGGAACATTTTGTCACCAGCCGAGACCAAAATTCAGCGATTCCCCATCTCAGCCCAGAAAGCAGGTAGAACAAGTTTTGTGGTGCCTTTCAGCTGTCTACCGGGGTAGTGTAAAAAGTACCAGTAGAACTCGTTTTTGGCACTTTCCCCGGTGGAGTTGTGCATGGGGTGTGTTTGGAACATTTTGTCACCAGCCGAGACCAAAATTCAGCGATTCCCCATCTCAGCCCAGAAAGCAGGTAGAACAAGTTTTGTGGTGCCTTTCAGCTGTCTACCGGGGTAGTGTAAAAAGTACCAGTAGAACTCCTTTCTGGCACTTTCCCCGGTGGAGATGTGCATGGGGTGTGTTTGGAACATTTTGTCATGAGCCGAGTCCAAAATTCAGCCATTCCCCATCTCAGCCCAGAAAGCAGGTAGATCAACTTTTGTGGTGCCTTTCAGCTGCCTACTGGGGTAGTGTTAAAAGTACCAGTAGAACTCGTTTCTGGCACTTTCCCCGGTGGAGATGTGCATGGGGTGTGTTTGGAACATTTTGTCACCAGCCGAGACCAAAATTCACCGATTCCCCATCTCAGCCCAGAAAGCAGGTAGAACAACTTTTGTGGTGCCTTTCAGCTGCCTACCGGGGTAGTGTAAAAACTACTAACAGAACTCGTTTCTGGCACCTTCCGCGGTGGAGTTGTGCATGGGGTGTGTTTGGAACATTTTGTCAGGAGCCGAGACCAAAATTCAGCCATTCCCCATCTCAGCCCAGAAAGCAGGTAGAACAAGTTTTGTGGTGCCTTTCAGCTGCCTACCGGGGTAGTGTAAAAAGTACCAGTAGAACTCGTTTTTGGCACTTTCCCCGGTGGAGTTGTGCATGGGGTGTGTTTGGAACATTTTGTCACCAGCCGAGACCAAAATTCAGCGATTCCCCATCTCAGCCCAGAAAGCAGGTAGAACAAGTTTTGTGGTGACTTTCAGCTGCCTACCGGGGTAGTGTAAAAACTACCAACAGAACTCCTTTCTGGCACCTTCCCCGGTGGAGTTGTGCATGGGGTGTGTTTGGAACATTTTGTCAGGAGCCGAGACCAAAATTCAGCGATTCCCCATCTCAGCCCAGAAAGCAGGTAGAACAAGTTTTGTGGTGCCTTTCAGATGCCTACCGGGGTAGTGTAAAAACTGCCAAGAGAACTCGTTTCTGGCACCTTCCGCGGTGGAGTTGTGCATGGGGTGTGTTTGGAACATTTTGTCTCCAGCTGAGACCAAAATTCAGCGTTTCCCCATCTCAGTCCAGAAAGCAGGTAGAACAAGTTTTGTGGTGACTTTCAGCTGTCTACCGGGGTAGTGTAAAAAGTACCAGTAGAACTCCTTTCTGGCACTTTCCCCGGTGGAGTTGTGCATGGGGTGTGTTTGGAACATTTTGTCAGGAGCCGAGTCCAAAATTCAGCCATTCCCCATCTCAGCCCAGAAAGCAGGTAGAACAACTTTTGTGGTGCCTTTCAGCTGCCTACCGGGGTAGTGTAAAAACTACCAACAGAACTCGTTTCTGGCACCTTCCCCGGTGGAGTTGTGCATGGGGTGTGTTTGGAACATTTTGTCAGGAGCCGAGACCAAAATTCAGCCATTCCCCATCTCAGCCCAGAAAGCAGGTAGAACAAGTTTTGTGGTGACTTTCAGCTGTCTACCGGGGTATGTAAAAAGTACCAGTAGAACTCCTTTCTGGCACTTTCCCCGGTGGAGATGTGCATGGGGTGTGTTTGGAACATTTTGTCAGGAGCCGAGACCAAAATTCAGCGATTCCCCATCTCAGTCCAGAAAGCAGGTAGAACAACTTTTGTGGTGCCTTTCAGCTGACTACCGGGGTAGTGTAAAAACTACTAACAGAACTCGTTTCTGGCACCTTCCCCGGTGGAGCTGTTCATGGGGTGTGTTTGGAACATTTTGTCACCAGCTGAGGCCAAAATTCAACGATTCCCCATCTCAGCCCAGAAAGCAGGTAGAACAAGTTTTGTGGTGCCTTTCAGCTGTCTACCGGGGTAGTGTAAAAAGTACCAGTAGAACTCGTTACTGGCACTTTCCCCGGTGGAGTTGTGCATGGGGTGTGTTTGGAACATTTTGTCACCAGCCGAGACCAAAATTCAGCCATTCCCCATCTCAGCCCAGAAAGCAGGTAGAACAAGTTTTGTGGTGCCTTTCAGCTGCCTACCGGGGTAGTGTAAAAACTACCAAGAGAACTCGTTTCTGGCACCTTCCGCGGTGGAGTTGTGCATGGGGTGTGTTTGGAACATTTTGTCACCAGCTGAGGCCAAAATTCAGCGTTTCCCCATCTCAGTCCAGAAAGCAGGTAGAACATCTTTTGTGGTGCCTTTCAGCTGCCTACTGGGGTAGTGTAAAAAGTACCAGTAGAACTCGTTTCTGGCACTTTCCCCGGTGGAGTTGTGCATGGGGTGTGTTTGGAACATTTTGTCAGGAGCCGAGACCAAAATTCAGTGATTCCCCATCTCAGCCCAGAAAGCAGGTAGAACAAGTTTTGTGGTGCCTTTCAGCTGCCTACCGGGGTAGTGTAAAAACTGCCAAGAGAACTCGTTTCTGGCACCTTCCGCGGTGGAGTTGTGCATGGGGTGTGTTTGGAACATTTTGTCACCAGCCGAGTCCAAAATTCAGCGATTCCCCATCTCAGCCCAGAAAGCAGGTAGAACAAGTTTTGTGGTGCCTTTCAGCTGTCTACCGGGGTAGTGTAAAAAGTACCAGTAGAACTCGTTTTTGGCACTTTCCCCGGTGGAATTGTGCATGGGGTGTGTTTGGAACATTTTGTCACCAGCCGAGACCAAAATTCAGCCATTCCCCATCTCAGCCCAGAAAGCAGGTAGAACAAGTTTTGTGGTGCCTTTCAGCTGCGTACCGGGGTAGTGTAAAAACTACCAAGAGAACTCGTTTCTGGCAACTTCCCCGGTGGAGTTGTGCATGGGGTGTGTTTGGAACATTTTGTCAGGAGCGGAGACCAAAATTCAGCGTTTCCCCATATCAGTCCAGAAAGCAGGTAGAACATCTTTTGTGGTGCCTTTCAGCTGACTACCGGGGTAGTGTAAAAAGTACCAGTAGAACTCGTTTCTGGCACTTTCCCCGGTGGAGTTGTGCATGGGGTGTGTTTGGAACATTTTGTCAGGAGCCGAGACCAAAATTCAGCCATTCCCCATCTCAGCCCAGAAAGCAGGTAGAACAACTTTTGTGGTGCCTTTCAGCTGCCTACCGGGGTAGTGTAAAAAGTACCAGTAGAACTCGTTTCTGGCACCTTCCCCGGTGGAGTTGTGCATGGGGTGTGTTTGGAACATTTTGTCACCAGCCGAGACCAAAATTCAGCCATTCCCCTTCTCAGCCCAGAAAGCAGGTAGAACATGTTTTGTGGTGCCTTTCAGCTGCCTACCGGGGTAGTGTAAAAACTGCCAACAGAACTCGTTTCTGGCACCTTCCGCGGTGGAGTTGTGCATGGGGTGTGTTTGGAACATTTTGTCACCAGCCGAGACCAAAATTCAGCGATTCCCCATCTCAGCCCAGAAAGCAGGTAGAACAAGTTTTGTGGTGCCTTTCAGCTGCCTACCGGGGTAGTGTAAAAACTACCAAGAGAACTCGTTTCTGGCACCTTCCGCGGTGGAGTTGTGCATGGGGTGTGTTTGGAACATTTTGTCATGAGCCGAGTGCAAAATTCAGCGTTTCCCCATCTCAGTCCAGAAAGCAGGTAGAACATCTTTTGTGGTGCCTTTCAGCTGCCTACTGGGGTAGTGTAAAAAGTACCAGTAGAACTCGTTTCTGGCACTTTCCCCGGTGGAGTTGTGCATGGGGTGTGTTTGGAACATTTTGTCAGGAGCCGAGACCAAAATTCAGTGATTCCCCATCTCAGCCCAGAAAGCAGGTAGAACAAGTTTTGTGGTGCCTTTCAGATGCCTACCGGGGTAGTGTAAAAACTGCCAAGAGAACTCGTTTCTGGCACCTTCCGCGGTGGAGTTGTGCATGGGGTGTGTTTGGAACATTTTGTCTCCAGCTGAGACCAAAATTCAGCGATTTCCCATCTCAGTCCAGAAAGCAGGTAGAACATCTTTTGTGGTGCCTTTCAGCTGCCTACTGGGGTAGTGTAAAAAGTACCAGTAGAACTCGTTTCTGGCACTTTCCCCGGTGGAGTTGTGCATGGGGTGTGTTTGGAACATTTTGTCACCAGCCGAGACCAAAATTCAGCGATTCCCCATCTCAGCCCAGAAAGCAGGTAGAACAAGTTTTGTGGTGCCTTTCAGCTGCCTACCGGGGTAGTGTAAAAAGTACCAGTAGAACTCCTTTCTGGCACTTTCCCCGGTGGAGATGTGCATGGGGTGTGTTTGGAACATTTTGTCAGGAGCCGAGACCAAAATTCAGCGATTCCCCATCTCAGCCCAGAAAGCAGGTAGAACAAGTTTTGTGGTGCCTTTCAGCTGCCTACCGGGGTAGTGTTAAAAGTACCAGTAGAACTCGTTTCTGGCACTTTCCCCGGTGGAGATGTGCATGGGGTGTGTTTGGAACATTTTGTCAGGAGCCGAGACCAAAATTCAGCCATTCCCCATCTCAGCCCAGAAAGCAGGTAGAACAACTTTTGTGGTGCCTTTCAGCTGTCTACCGGGGTAGTGTAAATAGTACCGGTAGAACTTGTTTCTGGCACTTTCCCCGGTGGAGATGTGCATGGGGTGTGTTTGGAACATTTTGTCAGGAGCCGAGACCAAAATTCAGCGATTCCCCATCTCAGCCCAGAAAGCAGGTAGAACAAGTTTTGTGGTGCCTTTCAGATGCCTACCGGGGTAGTGTAAAAACTGCCAAGAGAACTCGTTTCTGGCACCTTCCGCGGTGGAGTTGTGCATGGGGTGTGTTTGGAACATTTTGTCTCCAGCTGAGACCAAAATTCAGCGTTTCCCCATCTCAGTCCAGAAAGCAGGTAGAACAAGTTTTGTGGTGCCTTTCAGCTGTCTACCGGGGTAGTGTAAAAAGTACCAGTAGAACTCCTTTCTGGCACTTTCCGCGGTGGAGTTGTGCATGGGGTGTGTTTGGAACATTTTGTCAGGAGCCGAGACCAAAATTCAGCCATTCCCCATCTCAACCCAGAAAGCAGGTAGAACAACTTTTGTGGTGCCTTTCAGCTGCCTACCGGGGTAGTGTAAAAACTACTAACAGAACTCGTTTCTGGCACTTTCCCCGGTGGAGATGTGCATGGGGTGTGTTTGGAACATTTTGTCAGGAGCCGAGACCAAAATTCAGCCATTCCCCATCTCAGCCCAGAAAGCAGGTAGAACAACTTTTGTGGTGCCTTTCAGCTGCCTACCGGGGTAGTGTTAAAAGTACCAGTAGAACTCGTTTCTGGCACTTTCCCCGGTGGAGATGTGCATGGGGTGTGTTTGGAACATTTTGTCAGGAGCCGAGACCAAAATTCAGCGATTCCCCATCTCAGCCCAGAAAGCAGGTAGAACAACTTTTGTGGTGCCTTTCAGCTGTCTACCGGGGTAGTGTAAATAGTACCAGTAGAACTCGTTTTTGGCACTTTCCCCGGTGGAGTTGTGCATGGGGTGTGTTTGGAACATTTTGTCACCAGCCGAGACCAAAATTCAGCGATTCCCCATCTCAGCCCAGAAAGCAGGTAGAACAAGTTTTGTGGTGCCTTTCAGCTGCCTACCGGGGTAGTGTAAAAACTACCAAGAGAACTCGTTTCTGGCACCTTCCCCGGTGGAGTTGTGCATGGGGTGTGTTTGGAACATTTTGTCACCAGCTGAGTCCAAAATTCAGCGTTTCCCCATCTCAGTCCAGAAAGCAGGTAGAACATCTTTTGTGGTGCCTTTCAGCTGCCTACCGGGGTAGTGTAAAAACTACCAACAGAACTCCTTTCTGGCACCTTCCCCGGTGGAGTTGTGCATGGGGTGTGTTTGGAACATTTTGTCACCAGCCGAGACCAAAATTCAGCCATTCCCCATCTCAGCCCAGAAAGCAGGTAGAACAACTTTTGTGGTGCCTTTCAGATGCCTACCGGGGTAGTGTAAAAACTGCCAAGAGAACTCGTTTCTGGCACCTTCCGCGGTGGAGTTGTGCATGGGGTGTGTTTGGAACATTTTGTCTCCAGCTGAGACCAAAATTCAGCGTTTCCCCATCTCAGTCCAGAAAGCAGGTAGAACAAGTTTTGTGGTGCCTTTCAGCTGTCTACCGGGGTAGTGTAAAAAGTACCAGTAGAACTCCTTTCTGGCACTTTCCGCGGTGGAGTTGTGCATGGGGTGTGTTTGGAACATTTTGTCAGGAGCCGAGACCAAAATTCAGCCATTCCCCATCTCAGCCCAGAAAGCAGGTAGAACAAGTTTTGTGGTGCCTTTCAGCTGCCTACCGGGGTAGTGTAAAAACTACTAACAGAACTCGTTTCTGGCACCTTCCCCGGTGGAGTTGTGCATGGGGTGTGTTTGGAACATTTTGTCAGGAGCCGAGACCAAAATTCAGCCATTCCCCATCTCAGCCCAGAAAGCAGGTAGAACAAGTTTTGTGGTGCCTTTCAGCTGACTACCGGGGTAGTGTAAAAAGTACCAGTAGAACTCGTTTTTGGCACTTTCCCCGGTGGAGTTGTGCATGGGGTGTGTTTGGAACATTTTGTCACCAGCTGAGGCCAAAATTCAGCGTTTCCCCATCTCAGTCCAGAAAGCAGGTAGAACATCTTTTGTGGTGCCTTTCAGCTGCCTACTGGGGTAGTGTAAAAAGTACCAGTAGAACTCGTTTCTGGCACTTTCCCCGGTGGAGTTGTGCATGGGGTGTGTTTGGAACATTTTGTCACCAGCCGAGACCAAAATTCAGCGATTCCCCATCTCAGCCCAGAAAGCAGGTAGAACAAGTTTTGTGGTGTCTTTCAGCTGTCTACCGGGGTAGTGTAAAAAGTACCAGTAGAACTCGTTTTTGGCACTTTCCCCGGTGGAGTTGTGCATGGGGTGTGTTTGGAACATTTTGTCACCAGCCGAGACCAAAATTCAGCGATTCCCCATCTCAGCCCAGAAAGCAGGTAGAACAAGTTTTGTGGTGCCTTTCAGCTGTCTACCGGGGTAGTGTAAAAAGTACCAGTAGAACTCCTTTCTGGCACTTTCCCCGGTGGAGATGTGCATGGGGTGTGTTTGGAACATTTTGTCATGAGCCGAGTCCAAAATTCAGCCATTCCCCATCTCAGCCCAGAAAGCAGGTAGATCAACTTTTGTGGTGCCTTTCAGCTGTCTACCGGGGTAGTGTAAAAAGTACCAGTAGAACTCGTTTCTGGCACTTTCCCCGGTGGAGATGTGCATGGGGTGTGTTTGGAACATTTTGTCACCAGCCGAGACCAAAATTCACCGATTCCCCATCTCAGTCCAGAAAGCAGGTAGAACAACTTTTGTGGTGCCTTTCAGCTGCCTACCGGGGTAGTGTAAAAAGTACCAGTAGAACTCGTTTTTGGCACTTTCCCCGGTGGAGTTGTGCATGGGGTGTGTTTGGAACATTTTGTCAGGAGCCGAGTCCAAAATTCAGCGATTCCCCATCTCAGCCCAGAAAGCAGGTAGAACAAGTTTTGTGGTGACTTTCAGCTGCCTACCGGGGTAGTGTAAAAACTACCAACAGAACTCCTTTCTGGCACTTTCCCCGGTGGAGTTGTGCATGGGGTGTGTTTGGAACATTTTGTCAGGAGCCGAGACCAAAATTCAGCGATTCCCCATCTCAGCCCAGAAAGCAGGTAGAACATCTTTTGTGGTGCCTTTCAGATGCCTACCGGGGTAGTGTAAAAACTGCCAAGAGAACTCGTTTCTGGCACCTTCCGCGGTGGAGTTGTGCATGGGGTGTGTTTGGAACATTTTGTCTCCAGCTGAGACCAAAATTCAGCGTTTCCCCATCTCAGTCCAGAAAGCAGGTAGAACAAGTTTTGTGGTGCCTTTCAGCTGTCTACCGGGGTAGAGTAAAAAGTACCAGTAGAACTCCTTTCTGGCACTTTCCGCGGTGGAGTTGTGCATGGGGTGTGTTTGGAACATTTTGTCAGGAGCCGAGTCCAAAATTCAGCCATTCCCCATCTCAGCCCAGAAAGCAGGTAGAACAACTTTTGTGGTGCCTTTCAGCTGCCTACCGGGGTAGTGTAAAAACTACCAAGAGAACTCGTTTCTGGCACCTTCCCCGGTGGAGTTGTGCATGGGGTGTGTTTGGAACATTTTGTCAGGAGCCGAGACCAAAATTCAGCCATTCCCCATCTCAGCCCAGAAAGCAGGTAGAACAAGTTTTGTGGTGCCTTTCAGCTGTCTACCGGGGTAGTGTAAAAAGTACCAGTAGAACTCCTTTCTGGCACTTTCCCCGGTGGAGATGTGCATGGGGTGTGTTTGGAACATTTTGTCAGGAGCCGAGACCAAAATTCAGCGTTTCCCCATCTCAGTCCAGAAAGCAGGTAGAACAACTTTTGTGGTGCCTTTCAGCTGACTACCGGGGTAGTGTAAAAACTACTAACAGAACTCGTTTCTGGCACCTTCCCCGGTGGAGCTGTTCATGGGGTGTGTTTGGAACATTTTGTCACCAGCTGAGGCCAAAATTCAACGATTCCCCATCTCAGCCCAGAAAGCAGGTAGAACAAGTTTTGTGGTGCCTTTCAGCTGTCTACCGGGGTAGTGTAAAAAGTACCAGTAGAACTCGTTACTGGCACTTTCCCCGGTGGAGTTGTGCATGGGGTGTGTTTGGAACATTTTGTCACCAGCCGAGACCAAAATTCAGCCATTCCCCATCTCAGCCCAGAAAGCAGGTAGAACAAGTTTTGTGGTGCCTTTCAGCTGCCTACCGGGGTAGTGTAAAAACTACCAAGAGAACTCGTTTCTGGCACCTTCCGCGGTGGAGTTGTGCATGGGGTGTGTTTGGAACATTTTGTCACCAGCTGAGGCCAAAATTCAGCGTTTCCCCATCTCAGTCCAGAAAGCAGGTAGAACATCTTTTGTGGTGCCTTTCAGCTGCCTACTGGGGTAGTGTAAAAAGTACCAGTAGAACTCGTTTCTGGCACTTTCCCCGGTGGAGTTGTGCATGGGGTGTGTTTGGAACATTTTGTCAGGAGCCGAGACCAAAATTCAGTGATTCCCCATCTCAGCCCAGAAAGCAGGTAGAACAAGTTTTGTGGTGCCTTTCAGATGCCTACCGGGGTAGTGTAAAAACTGCCAAGAGAACTCGTTTCTGGCACCTTCCGCGGTGGAGTTGTGCATGGGGTGTGTTTGGAACATTTTGTCTCCAGCTGAGACCAAAATTCAGCGATTCCCCATCTCAGTCCAGAAAGCAGGTAGAACAAGTTTTGTGGTGCCTTTCAGCTGTCTACCGGGGTAGTGTAAATAGTACCAGTAGAACTCGTTTTTGGCACTTTCCCCGGTGGAGTTGTGCATGGGGTGTGTTTGGAACATTTTGTCACCAGCCGAGTCCAAAATTCAGCGATTCCCCATCTCAGCCCAGAAAGCAGGTAGAACAAGTTTTGTGGTGCCTTTCAGCTGTCTACCGGGGTAGTGTAAAAAGTACCAGTAGAACTCGTTTCTGGCACTTTCCCCGGTGGAATTGTGCATGGGGTGTGTTTGGAACATTTTGTCACCAGCCGAGACCAAAATTCAGCCATTCCCCATCTCAGCCCAGAAAGCAGGTAGAACAAGTTTTGTGGTGCCTTTCAGCTGCGTACCGGGGTAGTGTAAAAAACTACCAAGAGAACTCGTTTTTGGCACTTTCCCCGGTGGAGTTGTGCATGGGGTGTGTTTGGAACATTTTGTCAGGAGCCGAGACCAAAATTCAGCGATTCCCCATCTCAGCCCAGAAAGCAGGTAGAACAAGTTTTGTGGTGCCTTTCAGCTGCCTACCGGGGTAGTGTAAAAAGTACCAGTAGAACTCGTTACTGGCACTTTCCCCGGTGGAGTTGTGCATGGGGTGTGTTTGGAACATTTTGTCACCAGCCGAGACCAAAATTCAGCCATTCCCCATCTCAGCCCAGAAAGCAGGTAGAACAAGTTTTGTGGTGCCTTTCAGCTGCCTACCGGGGTAGTGTAAAAACTACCAAGAGAACTCGTTTCTGGCACCTTCCGCGGTGGAGTTGTGCATGGGGTGTGTTTGGAACATTTTGTCACCAGCTGAGGCCAAAATTCAGCGTTTCCCCATCTCAGTCCAGAAAGCAGGTAGAACATCTTTTGTGGTGCCTTTCAGCTGCCTACTGGGGTAGTGTAAAAAGTACCAGTAGAACTCGTTTCTGGCACTTTCCCCGGTGGAGTTGTGCATGGGGTGTGTTTGGAACATTTTGTCAGGAGCCGAGACCAAAATTCAGTGATTCCCCATCTCAGCCCAGAAAGCAGGTAGAACAAGTTTTGTGGTGCCTTTCAGATGCCTACCGGGGTAGTGTAAAAACTGCCAAGAGAACTCGTTTCTGGCACCTTCCGCGGTGGAGTTGTGCATGGGGTGTGTTTGGAACATTTTGTCTCCAGCTGAGACCAAAATTCAGCGATTCCCCATCTCAGTCCAGAAAGCAGGTAGAACAAGTTTTGTGGTGCCTTTCAGCTGTCTACCGGGGTAGTGTAAATAGTACCAGTAGAACTCGTTTTTGGCACTTTCCCCGGTGGAGTTGTGCATGGGGTGTGTTTGGAACATTTTGTCACCAGCCGAGTCCAAAATTCAGCGATTCCCCATCTCAGCCCAGAAAGCAGGTAGAACAAGTTTTGTGGTGCCTTTCAGCTGTCTACCGGGGTAGTGTAAAAAGTACCAGTAGAACTCGTTTCTGGCACTTTCCCCGGTGGAATTGTGCATGGGGTGTGTTTGGAACATTTTGTCACCAGCCGAGACCAAAATTCAGCCATTCCCCATCTCAGCCCAGAAAGCAGGTAGAACAAGTTTTGTGGTGCCTTTCAGCTGCGTACCGGGGTAGTGTAAAAACTACCAAGAGAACTCGTTTTTGGCACTTTCCCCGGTGGAGTTGTGCATGGGGTGTGTTTGGAACATTTTGTCAGGAGCCGAGACCAAAATTCAGCGATTCCCCATCTCAGCCCAGAAAGCAGGTAGAACAAGTTTTGTGGTGCCTTTCAGCTGCCTACCGGGGTAGTGTAAAAAGTACCAGTAGAACTTGTTTCTGGCACTTTCCCCGGTGGAGATGTGCATGGGGTGTGTTTGGAACATTTTGTCAGGAGCCGAGACCAAAATTCAGCCATTCCCCATCTCAGCCCAGAAAGCAGGTAGAACAAGTTTTGTGGTGCCTTTCAGCTGCCTACCGGGGTAGTGTTAAAAGTACCAGTAGAACTCGTTTCTGGCACTTTCCCCGGTGGAGATGTGCATGGGGTGTGTTTGGAACATTTTGTCAGGAGCCGAGACCAAAATTCAGCCGTTCCCCATCTCAGCCCAGAAAGCAGGTAGAACAACTTTTGTGGTGCCTTTCAGCTGCCTACCGGGGTAGTGTAAAAACTACCAAGAGAACTCGTTTCTGGCACCTTCCCCGGTGGAGTTGTGCATGGGGTGTGTTTGGAACATTTTGTCACCAGCTGAGTCCAAAATTCAGCGTTTCCCCATCTCAGTCCAGAAAGCAGGTAGAACATCTTTTGTGGTGCCTTTCAGCTGCCTACCGGGGTAGTGTAAAAACTACCAAGAGAACTCCTTTCTGGCACCTTCCCCGGTGGAGTTGTGCATGGGGTGTGTTTGGAACATTTTGTCAGGAGCCGAGACCAAAATTCAGCGATTCCCCATCTCAGCCCAGAAAGCAGGTAGAACAAGTTTTGTGGTGCCTTTCAGATGCCTACCGGGGTAGTGTAAAAACTGCCAAGAGAACTCGTTTCTGGCACCTTCCGCGGTGGAGTTGTGCATGGGGTGTGTTTGGAACATTTTGTCTCCAGCTGAGACCAAAATTCAGCGTTTCCCCCATCTCAGTCCAGAAAGCAGGTAGAACAAGTTTTGTGGTGACTTTCAGCTGTCTACCGGGGTATGTAAAAAGTACCAGTAGAACTTGTTTCTGGTACTTTCCCCGGTGGAGATGTGCATGGGGTGTGTTTGGAACATTTTGTCAGGAGCCGAGTCCAAAATTCAGCCATTCCCCATCTCAGCCCAGAAAGCAGGTAGAACAACTTTTGTGGTGCCTTTCAGCTGCCTACCGGGGTAGTGTAAAAACTACTAACAGAACTCGTTTCTGGCACCTTCCGCGGTGGAGTTGTGCATGGGGTGTGTTTGGAACATTTTGTCAGGAGCCGAGACCAATATTCAGCCATTCCCCATCTCAGCCCAGAAAGCAGGTAGAACAAGTTTTGTGGTGCCTTTCAGCTGCCTACCGGGGTAGTGTAAAAAGTACCAGTAGAACTCGTTTTTGGCACTTTCCCCGGTGGAGTTGTGCATGGGGTGTGTTTGGAACATTTTGTCAGGAGCCGAGACCAAAATTCAGCCATTCCCCATCTCAGCCCAGAAAGCAGGTAGAACAAGTTTTGTGGTGCCTTTCAGCTGCCTACCGGGGTAGTGTAAAAACTACCAAGAGAACTCGTTTCTGGCAACTTCCGCGGTGGAGTTGTGCATGGGGTGTGTTTGGAACATTTTGTCACCAGCTGAGGCCAAAATTCAGCGTTTCCCCATATCAGTCCAGAAAGCAGGTAGAACAAGTTTTGTGGTGACTTTCAGCTGTCTACCGGGGTAGTGTAAAAAGTACCAGTAGAACTCGTTTTTGGCACTTTCCGCGGTGGAGTTGTGCATGGGGTGTGTTTGGAACATTTTGTCACCAGCCGAGTCCAAAATTCAGCGATTCCCCATCTCAGCCCAGAAAGCAGGTAGAACAAGTTTTGTGGTGCCTTTCAGCTGTCTACCGGGGTAGTGTAAAAAGTACCAGTAGAACTCGTTTCTGGCACCTTCCCCGGTGGAGTTGTGGATGGGGTGTGTTTGGAACATTTTGTCACCAGCCGAGACCAAAATTCAGCGATTCCCCTTCTCAGCCCAGAAAGCAGGTAGAACAAGTTTTGTGGTGCCTTTCAGCTGCCTACCGGGGTAGTGTAAAAAGTACCAGTAGAACTCGTTTTTGGCACTTTCCCCGGTGGAGTTGTGCATGGGGTGTGTTTGGAACATTTTGTCAGGAGCCGAGACCAAAATTCAGCGATTCCCCATCTCAGTCCAGAAAGCAGGTAGAACATCTTTTGTGGTGCCTTTCAGCTGCCTACTGGGGTAGTGTAAAAAGTACCAGTAGAACTCCTTTCTGGCACTTTCCCCGGTGGAGTTGTGCATGGGGTGTGTTTGGAACATTTTGTCACCAGCCGAGACCAAAATTCAGCCATTCCCCATCTCAGCCTAGAAAGCAGGTAGAACAACTTTTGTGGTGCCTTTCAGCTGTCTACCAGGGTAGTGTAAAAAGTACCAGTAGAACTCGTTTCTGGCACTTTCCCCGGTGGAGTTGTGCATGGGGTGTGTTTGGAACATTTTGTCACCAGCCGAGACCAAAATTCAGCCATTCCCCTTCTCAGCCCAGAAAGCAGGTAGAACATGTTTTGTGGTGCCTTTCAGCTGCCTACCGGGGTAGTGTAAAAACTACCAAGAGAACTCGTTTCTGGCACCTTCCGCGGTGGAGTTGTGCATGGGGTGTGTTTGGAACATTTTGTCACCAGCCGAGACCAAAATTCAGCCATTCCCCATCTCAGCCCAGAAAGCAGGTAGAACAAGTTTTGTGGTGCCTTTCAGCTGCCTACCGGGGTAGTGTAAAAACTACCAAGAGAACTCGTTTCTGGCACCTTCCACGGTGGAGTTGTGCATGGGGTGTGTTTGGAACATTTTGTCACCAGCTGAGGCCAAAATTCAGCGTTTCCCCATCTCAGTCCAGAAAGCAGGTAGAACATCTTTTGTGGTGCCTTTCAGCTGCCTACTGGGGTAGTGTAAAAAGTACCAGTAGAACTCGTTTCTGGCACTTTCCCCGGTGGAGTTGTGCATGGGGTGTGTTTGGAACATTTTGTCAGGAGCCGAGACCAAAATTCAGTGATTCCCCATCTCAGCCCAGAAAGCAGGTAGAACAAGTTTTGTGGTGCCTTTCAGCTGTCTACCGGGGTAGTGTAAAAACTGCCAAGAGAACTCGTTTCTGGCACCTTCCGCGGTGGAGTTGTGCATGGGGTGTGTTTGGAACATTTTGTCTCCAGCTGAGACCAAAATTCAGCGATTCCCCATCTCAGCCCAGAAAGCAGGTAGAACAAGTTTTGTGGTGCCTTTCAGCTGTCTACCGGGGTAGTGTAAAAAGTACCAGTAGAACTCGTTTCTGGCACTTTCCCCGGTGGAGTTGTGCATGGGGTGTGTTTGGAACATTTTGTCAGGAGCCGAGACCAAAATTCAGCGATTCCCCATCTCAGCCCAGAAAGCAGGTAGAACAAGTTTTGTGGTGCCTTTCAGCTGCCTACCGGGGTAGTGTAAAAAGTACCAGTAGAACTCGTTTCTGGCACTTTCCCCGGTGGAGTTGTGCATGGGGTGTGTTTGGAACATTTTGTCAGGAGCCGAGACCAAAATTCAGTGATTCCCCATCTCAGCCCAGAAAGCAGGTAGAACAAGTTTTGTGGTGCCTTTCAGCTGTCTACCGGGGTAGTGTAAAAACTGCCAAGAGAACTCGTTTCTGGCACCTTCCGCGGTGGAGTTGTGCATGGGGTGTGTTTGGAACATTTTGTCTCCAGCTGAGACCAAAATTCAGCGATTCCCCATCTCAGCCCAGAAAGCAGGTAGAACAAGTTTTGTGGTGCCTTTCAGCTGTCTACCGGGGTAGTGTAAAAAGTACCAGTAGAACTCGTTTCTGGCACTTTCCCCGGTGGAGTTGTGCATGGGGTGTGTTTGGAACATTTTGTCAGGAGCCGAGACCAAAATTCAGCGATTCCCCATCTCAGCCCAGAAAGCAGGTAGAACAAGTTTTGTGGTGCCTTTCAGCTGCCTACCGGGGTAGTGTAAAAAGTACCAGTAGAACTTGTTTCTGGCACTTTCCCCGGTGGAGATGTGCATGGGGTGTGTTTGGAACATTTTGTCAGGAGCCGAGACCAAAATTCAGCGATTCCCCATCTCAGCCCAGAAAGCAGGTAGAACAAGTTTTGTGGTGCCTTTCAGCTGCCTACCGGGGTAGTGTTAAAAGTACCAGTAGAACTCGTTTCTGGCACTTTCCCCGGTGGAGATGTGCATGGGGTGTGTTTGGAACATTTTGTCAGGAGCCGAGACCAAAATTCAGCCATTCCCCATCTCAGCCCAGAAAGCAGGTAGAACAACTTTTGTGGTGCCTTTCAGCTGTCTACCGGGGTAGTGTAAATAGTACCAGTAGAACTCGTTTTTGGCACTTTCCCCGGTGGAGTTGTGCATGGGGTGTGTTTGGAACATTTTGTCACCAGCCGAGACCAAAATTCAGCCGTTCCCCATCTCAGCCCAGAAAGCAGGTAGAACAACTTTTGTGGTGCCTTTCAGCTGCCTACCGGGGTAGTGTAAAAACTACCAAGAGAACTCGTTTCTGGCACCTTCCCCGGTGGAGTTGTGCATGGGGTGTGTTTGGAACATTTTGTCACAAGCTGAGTCCAAAATTCAGCGTTTCCCCATCTCAGTCCAGAAAGCAGGTAGAACATCTTTTGTGGTGCCTTTCAGCTGCCTACCGGGGTAGTGTAAAAACTACCAAGAGAACTCCTTTCTGGCACCTTCCCCGGTGGAGTTGTGCATGGGGTGTGTTTGGAACATTTTGTCAGGAGCCGAGACCAAAATTCAGCGATTCCCCATCTCAGCCCAGAAAGCAGGTAGAACAAGTTTTGTGGTGCCTTTCAGATGCCTACCGGGGTAGTGTAAAAACTGCCAAGAGAACTCGTTTCTGGCACCTTCCGCGGTGGAGTTGTGCATGGGGTGTGTTTGGAACATTTTGTCTCCAGCTGAGACCAAAATTCAGCGTTTCCCCATCTCAGTCCAGAAAGCAGGTAGAACAAGTTTTGTGGTGACTTTCAGCTGTCTACCGGGGTATGTAAAAAGTACCAGTAGAACTTGTTTCTGGTACTTTCCCCGGTGGAGATGTGCATGGGGTGTGTTTGGAACATTTTGTCAGGAGCCGAGTCCAAAATTCAGCCATTCCCCATCTCAGCCCAGAAAGCAGGTAGAACAACTTTTGTGGTGCCTTTCAGCTGCCTACCGGGGTAGTGTAAAAACTACTAACAGAACTCGTTTCTGGCACCTTCCGCGGTGGAATTGTGCATGGGGTGTGTTTGGAACATTTTGTCAGGAGCCGAGACCAAAATTCAGCCATTCCCCATCTCAGCCCAGAAAGCAGGTAGAACAAGTTTTGTGGTGCCTTTCAGCTGCCTACCGGGGTAGTGTAAAAAGTACCAGTAGAACTCGTTTTTGGCACTTTCCCCGGTGGAGTTGTGCATGGGGTGTGTTTGGAACATTTTGTCAGGAGCCGAGACCAAAATTCAGCCATTCCCCATCTCAGCCCAGAAAGCAGGTAGAACAAGTTTTGTGGTGCCTTTCAGCTGCCTACCGGGGTAGTGTAAAAACTACCAAGAGAACTCGTTTCTGGCAACTTCCGCGGTGGAGTTGTGCATGGGGTGTGTTTGGAACATTTTGTCACCAGCTGAGGCCAAAATTCAGCGTTTCCCCATATCAGTCCAGAAAGCAGGTAGAACAAGTTTTGTGGTGACTTTCAGCTGTCTACCGGGGTAGTGTAAAAAGTACCAGTAGAACTCGTTTTTGGCACTTTCCGCGGTGGAGTTGTGCATGGGGTGTGTTTGGAACATTTTGTCACCAGCCGAGTCCAAAATTCAGCGATTCCCCATCTCAGCCCAGAAAGCAGGTAGAACAAGTTTTGTGGTGCCTTTCAGCTGTCTACCGGGGTAGTGTAAAAAGTACCAGTAGAACTCGTTTCTGGCACCTTCCCCGGTGGAGTTGTGGATGGGGTGTGTTTGGAACATTTTGTCACCAGCCGAGACCAAAATTCAGCGATTCCCCTTCTCAGCCCAGAAAGCAGGTAGAACAAGTTTTGTGGTGCCTTTCAGCTGCCTACCGGGGTAGTGTAAAAACTACCAAGAGAACTCGTTTCTGGCACCTTCCCCGGTGGAGTTGTGCATGGGGTGTGTTTGGAACATTTTGTCACCAGCTGAGGCCAAAATTCAGCGTTTCCCCATCTCAGTCCAGAAAGCAGGTAGAACATCTTTTGTGGTGCCTTTCAGCTGCCTACTGGGGTAGTGTAAAAAGTACCAGTAGAACTCGTTTCTGGCACTTTCCCCGGTGGAGTTGTGCATGGGGTGTGTTTGGAACATTTTGTCAGGAGCCGAGACCAAAATTCAGCCATTCCCCATCTCAGCCTAGAAAGCAGGTAGAACAAGTTTTGTGGTGCCTTTCAGCTGTCTACCGGGGTAGTGTAAAAAGTACCAGTAGAACTCGTTTCTGGCACTTTCCCCGGTGGAGTTGTGCATGGGGTGTGTTTGGAACATTTTGTCAGGAGCCGAGACCAAAATTCAGCCATTCCCCATCTCAGCCCAGAAAGCAGGTAGAACAAGTTTTGTGGTGCCTTTCAGATGCCTACCGGGGTAGTGTAAAAACTGCCAAGTGAACTCGTTTCTGGCACTTTCCCCGGTGGAGATGTGCATGGGGTGTGTTTGGAACATTTTGTCAGGAGCCGAGACCAAAATACAGCCATTCCCCATCTCAGCCCAGAAAGCAGGTAGAACAACTTTTGTGGTGCCTTTCAGCTGCCTACCGGGGTAGTGTAAATAGTACCAGTAGAACTCGTTTCTGGCACTTTCCCCGGTGGAGTTGTGCATGGGGTGTGTTTGGAACATTTTGTCACCAGCTGAGACCAAAATTCAGCGATTCCCCATCTCAGCCCAGAAAGCAGGTAGAACAAGTTTTGTGGTGACTTTCAGCTGCCTACCGGGGTAGTGTAAAAACTACCAAGAGAACTCGTTTCTGGCACCTTCCCCGGTGGAGTTGTGCATGGGGTGTGTTTGGAACATTTTGTCACCAGCTGAGGCCAAAATTCAGCGTTTCCCCATCTCAGTCCAGAAAGCAGGTAGAACATCTTTTGTGGTGCCTTTCAGCTGCCTACCGGGGTAGTGTAAAAACTACCAAGAGAACTCCTTTCTGGCACCTTCCCCGGTGGAGTTGTGCATGGGGTGTGTTTGGAACATTTTGTCAGGAGCCGAGACCAAAATTCAGCCATTCCCCATCTCAGCCCAGAAAGCAGGTAGAACAACTTTTGTGGTGCCTTTCAGCTGCCTACCGGGGTAGTGTAAAAAGTACCAGTAGAACTCGTTTTTGGCACTTTCCCCGGTGGAGTTGTGCATGGGGTGTGTTTGGAACATTTTGTCACCAGCCGAGACCAAAATTCAGCGATTCCCCATCTCAGCCCAGAAAGCAGGTAGAACAACTTTTGTGGTGCCTTTCAGCTGCGTACCAGGGTAGTGTAAAAACTACCAAGAGAACTCGTTTCTGGCAACTTCCGCGGTGGAGTTGTGCATGGGGTGTGTTTGGAACATTTTGTCAGGAGCCGAGACCAAAATTCAGCCATTCCCCATCTCAGCCTAGAAAGCAGGTAGAACAAGTTTTGTGGTGCCTTTCAGCTGTCTACCGGGGTAGTGTAAAAAGTACCAGTAGAACTCGTTTCTGGCACTTTCCCCGGTGGAGTTGTGCATGGGGTGTGTTTGGAACATTTTGTCAGGAGCCGAGACCAAAATTCAGCCATTCCCCATCTCAGCCCAGAAAGCAGGTAGAACAAGTTTTGTGGTGCCTTTCAGCTGTCTACCGGGGTAGTGTTAAAAGTACCAGTAGAACTCCTTTCTGGCACTTTCCCCGGTGGAGATGTGCATGGGGTGTGTTTGGAACATTTTGTCAGGAGCCGAGACCAAAATTCAGCCATTCCCCATCTCAGCCCAGAAAGCAGGTAGAACAACTTTTGTGGTGCCTTTCAGCTGCCTACCGGGGTAGTGTAAATAGTACCAGTAGAACTCGTTTTTGGCACTTTCCCCGGTGGAGTTGTGCATGGGGTGTGTTTGGAACATTTTGTCACCAGCTGAGACCAAAATTCAGCGATTCCCCATCTCAGCCCAGAAAGCAGGTAGAACAAGTTTTGTGGTGACTTTCAGCTGCCTACCGGGGTAGTGTAAAAACTACCAAGAGAACTCGTTTCTGGCACCTTCCCCGGTGGAGTTGTGCATGGGGTGTGTTTGGAACATTTTGTCACCAGCCGAGTCCAAAATTCAGCGATTCCCCATCTCAGTCCAGAAAGCAGGTAGAACATCTTTTGTGGTGCCTTTCAGCTGCCTACCGGGGTAGTGTAAAAACTACCAACAGAACTCCTTTCTGGCACCTTCCCCGGTGGAGTTGTGCATGGGGTGTGTTTGGAACATTTTGTCACCAGCCGAGACCAAAATTCAGCCATTCCCCTTCTCAGCCCAGAAAGCAGGTAGAACAAGTTTTGTGGTGCCTTTCAGCTGCCTACCGGGGTAGTGTAAAAACTGCCAAGAGAACTCGTTTCTGGCACCTTCCGCGGTGGAGTTGTGCATGGGGTGTGTTTGGAACATTTTGTCACCAGCCGAGACCAAAATTCAGCCATTCCCCATCTCAGCCCAGAAAGCAGGTAGAACAAGTTTTGTGGTGCCTTTCAGCTGCCTACTGGGGTAGTGTAAAAACTACCAAGAGAACTCGTTTCTGGCACCTTCCGCGGTGGAGTTGTGCATGGGGTGTGTTTGGAACATTTTGTCACCAGCTGAGGCCAAAATTCAGCGTTTCCCCATCTCAGTCCAGAAAGCAGGTAGAACATCTTTTGTGGTGCCTTTCAGCTGCCTACTGGGGTAGTGTAAAAAGTACCAGTAGAACTCGTTTCTGGCACTTTCCCCGGTGGAGTTGTGCATGGGGTGTGTTTGGAACATTTTGTCACCAGCCGAGACCAAAATTCAGTGATTCCCCATCTCAGCCCAGAAAGCAGGTAGAACAACTTTTGTGGTGCCTTTCAGATGCCTACCGGGGTAGTGTAAAAACTGCCAAGAGAACTCGTTTCTGGCACCTTCCGCGGTGGAGTTGTGCATGGGGTGTGTTTGGAACATTTTGTCTCCAGCTGAGACCAAAATTCAGCGTTTCCCCATCTCAGTCCAGAAAGCAGGTAGAACATCTTTTGTGGTGCCTTTCAGCTGTCTACCGGGGTAGTGTAAAAAGTACCAGTAGAACTCGTTTCTGGCACTTTCCCCGGTGGAGTTGTGCATGGGGTGTGTTTGGAACATTTTGTCACCAGCCGAGACCAAAATTCAGCGATTCCCCATCTCAGCCCAGAAAGCAGGTAGAACAAGTTTTGTGGTGCCTTTCAGCTGTCTACCGGGGTAGTGTAAAAAGTACCAGTAGAACTCGTTTCTGGCACTTTCCCCGGTGGAGTTGTGCATGGGGTGTGTTTGGAACATTTTGTCAGGAGCCGAGACCAAAATTCAGCCATTCCCCATCTCAGCCCAGAAAGCAGGTAGAACAAGTTTTGTGGTGCCTTTCAGCTGCCTACCGGGGTAGTGTTAAAAGTACCAGTAGAACTCCTTTCTGGCACTTTCCCCGGTGGAGATGTGCATGGGGTGTGTTTGGAACATTTTGTCAGGAGCCGAGACCAAAATTCAGCGATTCCCCATCTCAGCCCAGAAAGCAGGTAGAACAAGTTTTGTGGTGCCTTTCAGCTGCCTACCGGGGTAGTGTTAAAAGTACCAGTAGAACTCGTTTCTGGCACTTTCCCCGGTGGAGATGTGCATGGGGTGTGTTTGGAACATTTTGTCACCAGCCGAGACCAAAATTCAGCGATTCCCCATCTCAGCCCAGAAAGCAGGTAGAACAACTTTTGTGGTGCCTTTCAGCTGTCTACCGGGGTAGTGTAAATAGTACCAGTAGAACTCGTTTTTGGCACTTTCCCCGGTGGAGTTGTGCATGGGGTGTGTTTGGAACATTTTGTCACCAGCCGAGACCAAAATTCAGCGATTCCCCATCTCAGCCTAGAAAGCAGGTAGAACAAGTTTTGTGGTGCCTTTCAGCTGCCTACCGGGGTAGTGTAAAAACTACCAAGAGAACTCGTTTCTGGCACCTTCCCCGGTGGAGTTGTGCATGGGGTGTGTTTGGAACATTTTGTCAGGAGCCGAGACCAAAATTCAGCGATTCCCCATCTCAGCCCAGAAAGCAGGTAGAACAAGTTTTGTGGTGCCTTTCAGATGCCTACCGGGGTAGTGTAAAAACTGCCAAGAGAACTCGTTTCTGGCACCTTCCCCGGTGGAGTTGTGCATGGGGTGTGTTTGGAACATTTTGTCTCCAGCTGAGACCAAAATTCAGCGTTTCCCCATCTCAGTCCAGAAAGCAGGTAGAACATCTTTTGTGGTGCCTTTCAGCTGCCTACTGGGGTAGTGTAAAAAGTACCAGTAGAACTCGTTTCTGGCACTTTCCGCGGTGGAGTTGTGCATGGGGTGTGTTTGGAACATTTTGTCAGGAGCCGAGACCAAAATTCAGCGATTCCCCATCTCAGCCTAGAAAGCAGGTAGAACAAGTTTTGTGGTGCCTTTCAGCTGTCTACCGGGGTAGTGTAAAAAGTACCAGTAGAACTCGTTTCTGGCACTTTCCCCGGTGGAGTTGTGCATGGGGTGTGTTTGGAACATTTTGTCAGGAGCCGAGACCAAAATTCAGCCATTCCCCATCTCAGCCCAGAAAGCAGGTAGAACAAGTTTTGTGGTGCCTTTCAGCTGTCTACCGGGGTAGTGTTAAAAGTACCAGTAGAACTCATTTCTGGCACTTTCCCCGGTGGAGATGTGCATGGGGTGTGTTTGGAACATTTTGTCAGGAGCCGAGACCAAAATACAGCCATTCCCCATCTCAGCCCAGAAAGCAGGTAGAACAACTTTTGTGGTGCCTTTCAGCTGCCTACCGGGGTAGTGTAAATAGTACCAGTAGAACTCGTTTTTGGCACTTTCCCCGGTGGAGTTGTGCATGGGGTGTGTTTGGAACATTTTGTCACCAGCTGAGACCAAAATTCAGCGATTCCCCATCTCAGCCCAGAAAGCAGGTAGAACAAGTTTTGTGGTGACTTTCAGCTGCCTACCGGGGTAGTGTAAAAAGTACCAGTAGAACTCGTTTCTGGCACCTTCCCCGGTGGAGTTGTGCATGGGGTGTGTTTGGAACATTTTGTCAGGAGCCGAGTCCAAAATTCAGCGTTTCCCCATCTCAGTCCAGAAAGCAGGTAGAACATCTTTTGTGGTGCCTTTCAGCTGCCTACCGGGGTAGTGTAAAAACTACCAAGAGAACTCGTTTCTGGCACCTTCCGCGGTGGAGTTGTGCATGGGGTGTGTTTGGAACATTTTGTCAGGAGCCGAGACCAAAATTCAGCCATTCCCCATCTCAGCCCAGAAAGCAGGTAGAACAAGTTTTGTGGTGCCTTTCAGCTGCCTACCGGGGTAGTGTAAAAAGTACCAGTAGAACTCGTTTTTGGCACTTTCCCCGGTGGAGTTGTGCATGGGGTGTGTTTGGAACATTTTGTCACCAGCTGAGGCCAAAATTCAGCCATTCCCCATCTCAGCCCAGAAAGCAGGTAGAACAAGTTTTGTGGTGCCTTTCAGCTGCCTACTGGGGTAGTGTAAAAACTACCAAGAGAACTCGTTTCTGGCACCTTCCGCGGTGGAGTTGTGCATGGGGTGTGTTTGGAACATTTTGTCACCAGCTGAGGCCAAAATTCAGCGTTTCCCCATCTCAGTCCAGAAAGCAGGTAGAACATCTTTTGTGGTGCCTTTCAGCTGCCTACTGGGGTAGTGTAAAAAGTACCAGTAGAACTCGTTTCTGGCACTTTCCCCGGTGGAGTTGTGCATGGGGTGTGTTTGGAACATTTTGTCACCAGCCGAGACCAAAATTCAGTGATTCCCCATCTCAGCCCAGAAAGCAGGTAGAACAAGTTTTGTGGTGCCTTTCAGATGCCTACCGGGGTAGTGTAAAAACTGCCAAGAGAACTCGTTTCTGGCACCTTCCGCGGTGGAGTTGTGCATGGGGTGTGTTTGGAACATTTTGTCTCCAGCTGAGACCAAAATTCAGCGATTCCCCATCTCAGTCCAGAAAGCAGGTAGAACATCTTTTGTGGTGCCTTTCAGCTGTCTACCGGGGTAGTGTAAAAAGTACCAGTAGAACTCGTTTCTGGCACTTTCCCCGGTGGAGTTGTGCATGGGGTGTGTTTGGAACATTTTGTCACCAGCCGAGACCAAAATTCAGCGATTCCCCATCTCAGCCCAGAAAGCAGGTAGAACAAGTTTTGTGGTGCCTTTCAGCTGTCTACCGGGGTAGTGTAAAAAGTACCAGTAGAACTCGTTTCTGGCACTTTCCCCGGTGGAGTTGTGCATGGGGTGTGTTTGGAACATTTTGTCAGGAGCCGAGACCAAAATTCAGCGATTCCCCATCTCAGCCCAGAAAGCAGGTAGAACAAGTTTTGTGGTGCCTTTCAGCTGCCTACCGGGGTAGTGTAAAAAGTACCAGTAGAACTCCTTTCTGGCACTTTCCCCGGTGGAGATGTGCATGGGGTGTGTTTGGAACATTTTGTCAGGAGCCGAGACCAAAATTCAGCGATTCCCCATCTCAGCCCAGAAAGCAGGTAGAACAAGTTTTGTGGTGCCTTTCAGCTGCCTACCGGGGTAGTGTTAAAAGTACCAGTAGAACTCGTTTCTGGCACTTTCCCCGGTGGAGATGTGCATGGGGTGTGTTTGGAACATTTTGTCACCAGCCGAGACCAAAATTCAGCGATTCCCCATCTCAGCCCAGAAAGCAGGTAGAACAACTTTTGTGGTGCCTTTCAGCTGTCTACCGGGGTAGTGTAAATAGTACCAGTAGAACTCATTTTTGGCACTTTCCCCGGTGGAGTTGTGCATGGGGTGTGTTTGGAACATTTTGTCACCAGCCGAGACCAAAATTCAGCGATTCCCCATCTCAGCCTAGAAAGCAGGTAGAACAAGTTTTGTGGTGCCTTTCAGCTGCCTACCGGGGTAGTGTAAAAACTACCAAGAGAACTCGTTTCTGGCACCTTCCCCGGTGGAGTTGTGCATGGGGTGTGTTTGGAACATTTTGTCACCAGCTGAGTCCAAAATTCAGCGTTTCCCCATCTCAGTCCAGAAAGCAGGTAGAACATCTTTTGTGGTGCCTTTCAGCTGCCTACCGGGGTAGTGTAAAAACTACCAAGAGAACTCCTTTCTGGCACCTTCCCCGGTGGAGTTGTGCATGGGGTGTGTTTGGAACATTTTGTCAGGAGCCGAGACCAAAATTCAGCCATTCCCCATCTCAGCCTAGAAAGCAGGTAGAACAAGTTTTGTGGTGCCTTTCAGCTGTCTACCGGGGTAGTGTAAAAAGTACCAGTAGAACTCGTTTCTGGCACTTTCCCCGGTGGAGTTGTGCATGGGGTGTGTTTGGAACATTTTGTCAGGAGCCGAGACCAAAATTCAGCCATTCCCCATCTCAGCCCAGAAAGCAGGTAGAACAAGTTTTGTGGTGCCTTTCAGCTGTCTACCGGGGTAGTGTTAAAAGTACCAGTAGAACTCGTTTCTGGCACTTTCCCCGGTGGAGATGTGCATGGGGTGTGTTTGGAACATTTTGTCAGGAGCCGAGACCAAAATACAGCCATTCCCCATCTCAGCCCAGAAAGCAGGTAGAACAACTTTTGTGGTGCCTTTCAGCTGCCTACCGGGGTAGTGTAAATAGTACCAGTAGAACTCGTTTTTGGCACTTTCCCCGGTGGAGTTGTGCATGGGGTGTGTTTGGAACATTTTGTCACCAGCTGAGACCAAAATTCAGCGATTCCCCATCTCAGCCCAGAAAGCAGGTAGAACAAGTTTTGTGGTGACTTTCAGCTGCCTACCGGGGTAGTGTAAAAACTACCAAGAGAACTCGTTTCTGGCACCTTCCCCGGTGGAGTTGTGCATGGGGTGTGTTTGGAACATTTTGTCACCAGCTGAGGCCAAAATTCAGCGTTTCCCCATCTCAGTCCAGAAAGCAGGTAGAACATCTTTTGTGGTGCCTTTCAGCTGCCTACCGGGGTAGTGTAAAAACTACCAAGAGAACTCCTTTCTGGCACCTTCCGCGGTGGAGTTGTGCATGGGGTGTGTTTGGAACATTTTGTCAGGAGCCGAGACCAAAATTCAGCCATTCCCCATCTCAGCCCAGAAAGCAGGTAGAACAACTTTTGTGGTGCCTTTCAGCTGCCTACCGGGGTAGTGTAAAAACTACCAACAGAACTCGTTTCTGGCACTTTCCCCGGTGGAGTTGTGCATGGGGTGTGTTTGGAACATTTTGTCACCAGCCGAGACCAAAATTCAGCGATTCCCCATCTCAGCCCAGAAAGCAGGTAGAACAACTTTTGTGGTGCCTTTCAGCTGCGTACCAGGGTAGTGTAAAAACTACCAAGAGAACTCGTTTCTGGCAACTTCCGCGGTGGAGTTGTGCATGGGGTGTGTTTGGAACATTTTGTCAGGAGCCGAGACCAAAATTCAGCCATTCCCCATCTCAGCCTAGAAAGCAGGTAGAACAAGTTTTGTGGTGCCTTTCAGCTGTCTACCGGGGTAGTGTAAAAAGTACCAGTAGAACTCGTTTCTGGCACTTTCCCCGGTGGAGTTGTGCATGGGGTGTGTTTGGAACATTTTGTCAGGAGCCGAGACCAAAATTCAGCCATTCCCCATCTCAGCCCAGAAAGCAGGTAGAACAAGTTTTGTGGTGCCTTTCAGCTGTCTACCGGGGTAGTGTTAAAAGTACCAGTAGAACTCATTTCTGGCACTTTCCCCGGTGGAGATGTGCATGGGGTGTGTTTGGAACATTTTGTCAGGAGCCGAGACCAAAATTCAGCCATTCCCCATCTCAGCCCAGAAAGCAGGTAGAACAACTTTTGTGGTGCCTTTCAGCTGCCTACCGGGGTAGTGTAAATAGTACCAGTAGAACTCGTTTTTGGCACTTTCCCCGGTGGAATTGTGCATGGGGTGTGTTTGGAACATTTTGTCACCAGCTGAGACCAAAATTCAGCGATTCCCCATCTCAGCCCAGAAAGCAGGTAGAACAAGTTTTGTGGTGACTTTCAGCTGCCTACCGGGGTAGTGTAAAAACTACCAAGAGAACTCGTTTCTGGCACCTTCCCCGGTGGAGTTGTGCATGGGGTGTGTTTGGAACATTTTGTCACCAGCCGAGTCCAAAATTCAGCGATTCCCCATCTCAGTCCAGAAAGCAGGTAGAACATCTTTTGTGGTGCCTTTCAGCTGCCTACCGGGGTAGTGTAAAAAGTACCAGTAGAATTCGTTTCTGGCACCTTCCCCGGTGGAGTTGTGCATGGGGTGTGTTTGGAACATTTTGTCACCAGCCGAGACCAAAATTCAGCCATTCCCCTTCTCAGCCCAGAAAGCAGGTAGAACAAGTTTTGTGGTGCCTTTCAGCTGCCTACCGGGGTAGTGTAAAAACTGCCAAGAGAACTCGTTTCTGGCACCTTCCGCGGTGGAGTTGTGCATGGGGTGTGTTTGGAACATTTTGTCACCAGCTGAGGCCAAAATTCAGCGTTTCCCCATCTCAGTCCAGAAAGCAGGTAGAACATCTTTTGTGGTGCCTTTCAGCTGCCTACTGGGGTAGTGTAAAAAGTACCAGTAGAACTCGTTTCTGGCACTTTCCCCGGTGGAGTTGTGCATGGGGTGTGTTTGGAACATTTTGTCACCAGCCGAGACCAAAATTCAGTGATTCCCCATCTCAGCCCAGAAAGCAGGTAGAACAAGTTTTGTGGTGCCTTTCAGATGCCTACCGGGGTAGTGTAAAAACTGCCAAGAGAACTCGTTTCTGGCACCTTCCGCGGTGGAGTTGTGCATGGGGTGTGTTTGGAACATTTTGTCTCCAGCTGAGACCAAAATTCAGCGTTTCCCCATCTCAGCCCAGAAAGCAGGTAGAACATCTTTTGTGGTGCCTTTCAGCTGCCTACTGGGGTAGTGTAAAAAGTACCAGTAGAACTCGTTTCTGGCACTTTCCCCGGTGGAGTTGTGCATGGGGTGTGTTTGGAACATTTTGTCAGGAGCCGAGACCAAAATTCAGCGATTCCCCATCTCAGCCCAGAAAGCAGGTAGAACAAGTTTTGTGGTGCCTTTCAGCTGTCTACCGGGGTAGTGTAAAAAGTACCAGTAGAACTCGTTTCTGGCACTTTCCCCGGTGGAGTTGTGCATGGGGTGTGTTTGGAACATTTTGTCAGGAGCCGAGACCAAAATTCAGCGATTCCCCATCTCAGCCCAGAAAGCAGGTAGAACAAGTTTTGTGGTGCCTTTCAGCTGCCTACCGGGGTAGTGTAAAAAGTACCAGTAGAACTCCTTTCTGGCACTTTCCCCGGTGGAGATGTGCATGGGGTGTGTTTGGAACATTTTGTCAGGAGCCGAGACCAAAATTCAGCGATTCCCCATCTCAGCCCAGAAAGCAGGTAGAACAAGTTTTGTGGTGCCTTTCAGCTGCCTACCGGGGTAGTGTTAAAAGTACCAGTAGAACTCGTTTCTGGCACTTTCCCCGGTGGAGATGTGCATGGGGTGTGTTTGGAACATTTTGTCACCAGCCGAGACCAAAATTCAGCGATTCCCCATCTCAGCCCAGAAAGCAGGTAGAACAACTTTTGTGGTGCCTTTCAGCTGTCTACCGGGGTAGTGTAAATAGTACCAGTAGAACTCGTTTTTGGCACTTTCCCCGGTGGAGTTGTGCATGGGGTGTTTTTGGAACATTTTGTCACCAGCCGAGACCAAAATTCAGCGATTCCCCATCTCAGCCTAGAAAGCAGGTAGAACAAGTTTTGTGGTGCCTTTCAGCTGCCTACCGGGGTAGTGTAAAAACTACCAAGAGAACTCGTTTCTGGCACCTTCCCCGGTGGAGTTGTGCATGGGGTGTGTTTGGAACATTTTGTCACCAGCTGAGTCCAAAATTCAGCGTTTCCCCATCTCAGTCCAGAAAGCAGGTAGAACATCTTTTGTGGTGCCTTTCAGCTGCCTACCGGGGTAGTGTAAAAACTACCAAGAGAACTCCTTTCTGGCACCTTCCCCGGTGGAGTTGTGCATGGGGTGTGTTTGGAACATTTTGTCAGGAGCCGAGACCAAAATTCAGCGATTCCCCATCTCAGCCCAGAAAGCAGGTAGAACAAGTTTTTTGGTGCCTTTCAGATGCCTACCGGGGTAGTGTAAAAACTGCCAAGAGAACTCGTTTCTGGCACCTTCCGCGGTGGAGTTGTGCATGGGGTGTGTTTGGAACATTTTGTCTCCAGCTGAGACCAAAATTCAGCGTTTCCCCATCTCAGTCCAGAAAGCAGGTAGAACAAGTTTTGTGGTGACTTTCAGCTGTCTACCGGGGTAGTGTAAAAAGTACCAGTAGAACTTGTTTCTGGTACTTTCCCCGGTGGAGATGTGCATGGGGTGTGTTTGGAACATTTTGTCAGGAGCCGAGTCCAAAATTCAGCCATTCCCCATCTCAGCCCAGAAAGCAGGTAGAACAACTTTTGTGGTGCCTTTCAGCTGCCTACCGGGGTAGTGTAAAAAGTACCAGTAGAACTCGTTTCTGGCACCTTCCGCGGTGGAGTTGTGCATGGGGTGTGTTTGGAACATTTTGTCAGGAGCCGAGACCAAAATTCAGCCATTCCCCATCTCAGCCCAGAAAGCAGGTAGAACAAGTTTTGTGGTGCCTTTCAGCTGCCTACCGGGGTAGTGTAAAAAGTACCAGTAGAACTCGTTTTTGGCACTTTCCCCGGTGGAGTTGTGCATGGGGTGTGTTTGGAACATTTTGTCACCAGCCGAGACCAAAATTCAGCGATTCCCCATCTCAGCCCAGAAAGCAGGTAGAACAACTTTTGTGGTGCCTTTCAGCTGCCTACCGGGGTAGTGTAAAAACTACCAAGAGAACTCGTTTCTGGCACCTTCCGCGGTGGAGTTGTGCATGGGGTGTGTTTGGAACATTTTGTCACCAGCTGAGGCCAAAATTCAGCGTTTCCCCATATCAGTCCAGAAAGCAGGTAGAACAAGTTTTGTGGTGACTTTCAGCTGTCTACCGGGGTAGTGTAAAAAGTACCAGTAGAACTCGTTTCTGGCACTTTCCCCGGTGGAGTTGTGCATGGGGTGTGTTTGGAACATTTTGTCAGGAGCCGAGACCAAAATTCAGCCATTCCCCATCTCAGCCCAGAAAGCAGGTAGAACAACTTTTGTGGTGCCTTTCAGCTGCCTACCGGGGTAGTGTAAAAAGTACCAGTAGAACTCGTTTCTGGCACCTTCCCCGGTGGAGTTGTGCATGGGGTGTGTTTGGAACATTTTGTCACCAGCTGAGGCCAAAATTCAGCGTTTCCCCATCTCAGTCCAGAAAGCAGGTAGAACATCTTTTGTGGTGCCTTTCAGCTGCCTACTGGGGTAGTGTAAAAAGTACCAGTAGAACTCGTTTCTGGCACTTTCCCCGGTGGAGTTGTGCATGGGGTGTGTTTGGAACATTTTGTCAGGAGCCGAGACCAAAATTCAGCCATTCCCCATCTCAGCCTAGAAAGCAGGTAGAACAAGTTTTGTGGTGCCTTTCAGCTGTCTACCGGGGTAGTGTAAAAAGTACCAGTAGAACTCGTTTCTGGCACTTTCCCCGGTGGAGTTGTGCATGGGGTGTGTTTGGAACATTTTGTCAGGAGCCGAGACCAAAATTCAGCCATTCCCCATCTCAGCCCAGAAAGCAGGTAGAACAAGTTTTGTGGTGCCTTTCAGCTGTCTACCGGGGTAGTGTTAAAAGTACCAGTAGAACTCGTTTCTGGCACTTTCCCCGGTGGAGATGTGCATGGGGTGTGTTTGGAACATTTTGTCAGGAGCCGAGACCAAAATACAGCCATTCCCCATCTCAGCCCAGAAAGCAGGTAGAACAAGTTTTGTGGTGACTTTCAGCTGCCTACCGGGGTAGTGTAAAAACTACCAAGAGAACTCGTTTCTGGCACCTTCCCCGGTGGAGTTGTGCATGGGGTGTGTTTGGAACATTTTGTCAGGAGCCGAGACCAAAATTCAGCCATTCCCCATCTCAGTCCAGAAAGCAGGTAGAACAACTTTTGTGGTGCCTTTCAGCTGCCTACCGGGGTAGTGTAAAAACTACCAAGAGAACTCGTTTCTGGCAACTTCCGCGGTGGAGTTGTGCATGGGGTGTGTTTGGAACATTTTGTCAGGAGCCGAGACCAAAATTCAGCCATTCCCCATCTCAGCCTAGAAAGCAGGTAGAACAAGTTTTGTGGTGCCTTTCAGCTGTCTACCGGGGTAGTGTAAAAAGTACCAGTAGAACTCGTTTCTGGCACTTTCCCCGGTGGAGTTGTGCATGGGGTGTGTTTGGAACATTTTGTCAGGAGCCGAGACCAAAATTCAGCCATTCCCCATCTCAGCCCAGAAAGCAGGTAGAACAAGTTTTGTGGTGCCTTTCAGCTGCCTACCGGGGTAGTGTAATAACTACCAAGAGAACTCGTTTCTGGCACCTTCCGCGGTGGAGTTGTGCATGGGGTGTGTTTGGAACATTTTGTCACCAGCTGAGGCCAAAATTCAGCGTTTCCCCATCTCAGTCCAGAAAGCAGGTAGAACAAGTTTTGTGGTGCCTTTCAGCTGTCTACCGGGGTAGTGTAAAAACTGCCAAGAGAACTCGTTTCTGGCACCTTCCGCGGTGGAGTTGTGCATGGGGTGTGTTTGGAACATTTTGTCTCCAGCTGAGACCAAAATTCAGCGATTCCCCATCTCAGTCCAGAAAGCAGGTAGAACATCTTTTGTGGTGCCTTTCAGCTGTCTACCGGGGTAGTGTAAAAAGTACCAGTAGAACTCGTTTCTGGCACTTTCCCCGGTGGAGTTGTGCATGGGGTGTGTTTGGAACATTTTGTCAGGAGCCGAGACCAAAATTCAGTGATTCCCCATCTCAGCCCAGAAAGCAGGTAGAACAAGTTTTGTGGTGCCTTTCAGATGCCTACCGGGGTAGTGTAAAAACTGCCAAGAGAACTCGTTTCTGGCACCTTCCGCGGTGGAGTTGTGCATGGGGTGTGTTTGGAACATTTTGTCTCCAGCTGAGACCAAAATTCAGCGATTCCCCATCTCAGCCCAGAAAGCAGGTAGAACATCTTTTGTGGTGCCTTTCAGCTGTCTACCGGGGTAGTGTAAAAAGTACCAGTAGAACTCGTTTCTGGCACTTTCCCCGGTGGAGTTGTGCATGGGGTGTGTTTGGAACATTTTGTCACCAGCCGAGACCAAAATTCAGCGATTCCCCATCTCAGCCCAGAAAGCAGGTAGAACAAGTTTTGTGGTGCCTTTCAGCTGTCTACCGGGGTAGTGTAAAAAGTACCAGTAGAACTCGTTTCTGGCACTTTCCCCGGTGGAGTTGTGCATGGGGTGTGTTTGGAACATTTTGTCAGGAGCCGAGACCAAAATTCAGCGATTCCCCATCTCAGCCCAGAAAGCAGGTAGAACAAGTTTTGTGGTGCCTTTCAGCTGCCTACCGGGGTAGTGTAAAAAGTACCAGTAGAACTCCTTTCTGGCACTTTCCCCGGTGGAGATGTGCATGGGGTGTGTTTGGAACATTTTGTCAGGAGCCGAGACCAAAATTCAGCGATTCCCCATCTCAGCCCAGAAAGCAGGTAGAACAAGTTTTGTGGTGCCTTTCAGCTGCCTACCGGGGTAGTGTTAAAAGTACCAGTAGAACTCGTTTCTGGCACTTTCCCCGGTGGAGATGTGCATGGGGTGTGTTTGGAACATTTTGTCACCAGCCGAGACCAAAATTCAGCGATTCCCCATCTCAGCCCAGAAAGCAGGTAGAACAACTTTTGTGGTGCCTTTCAGCTGTCTACCGGGGTAGTGTAAATAGTACCAGTAGAACTCGGTTTTGGCACTTTCCCCGGTGGAGTTGTGCATGGGGTGTGTTTGGAACATTTTGTCACCAGCCGAGACCAAAATTCAGCGATTCCCCATCTCAGCCTAGAAAGCAGGTAGAACAAGTTTTGTGGTGCCTTTCAGCTGCCTACCGGGGTAGTGTAAAAACTACCAAGAGAACTCGTTTCTGGCACCTTCCCCGGTGGAGTTGTGCATGGGGTGTGTTTGGAACATTTTGTCACCAGCTGAGTCCAAAATTCAGCGTTTCCCCATCTCAGTCCAGAAAGCAGGTAGAACATCTTTTGTGGTGCCTTTCAGCTGCCTACCGGGGTAGTGTAAAAACTACCAAGAGAACTCGTTTCTGGCACCTTCCCCGGTGGAGTTGTGCATGGGGTGTGTTTGGAACATTTTGTCAGGAGCCGAGACCAAAATTCAGCGGTTCCCCATCTCAGCCCAGAAAGCAGGTAGAACAAGTTTTGTGGTGCCTTTCAGATGCCTACCGGGGTAGTGTAAAAACTGCCAAGAGAACTCGTTTCTGGCACCTTCCGCGGTGGAGTTGTGCATGGGGTGTGTTTGGAACATTTTGTCTCCAGCTGAGACCAAAATTCAGCGTTTCCCCATCTCAGTCCAGAAAGCAGGTAGAACAACTTTTGTGGTGACCTTCAGCTGTCTACCGGGGTAGTGTAAAAAGTACCAGTAGAACTTGTTTCTGGTACTTTCCCCGGTGGAGATGTGCATGGGGTGTGTTTGGAACATTTTGTCAGGAGCCGAGTCCAAAATTCAGCCATTCCCCATCTCAGCCCAGAAAGCAGGTAGAACAACTTTTGTGGTGCCTTTCAGCTGCCTACCGGGGTAGTGTAAAAAGTACCAGTAGAACTCGTTTCTGGCACCTTCCCCGGTGGAGTTGTGCATGGGGTGTGTTTGGAACATTTTGTCAGGAGCCGAGACCAAAATTCAGCCATTCCCCATCTCAGCCCAGAAAGCAGGTAGAACAAGTTTTGTGGTGCCTTTCAGCTGCCTACCGGGGTAGTGTAAAAAGTACCAGTAGAACTCGTTTTTGGCACTTTCCCCGGTGGAGTTGTGCATGGGGTGTGTTTGGAACATTTTGTCACCAGCCGAGACCAAAATTCAGCGATTCCCCATCTCAGCCCAGAAAGCAGGTAGAACAACTTTTGTGGTGCCTTTCAGCTGTCTACCGGGGTAGTGTAAATAGTACCAGTAGAACTCATTTTTGGCACTTTCCCCGGTGGAGTTGTGCATGGGGTGTGTTTGGAACATTTTGTCACCAGCCGAGACCAAAATTCAGCGATTCCCCATCTCAGCCTAGAAAGCAGGTAGAACAAGTTTTGTGGTGCCTTTCAGCTGCCTACCGGGGTAGTGTAAAAACTACCAAGAGAACTCGTTTCTGGCACCTTCCCCGGTGGAGTTGTGCATGGGGTGTGTTTGGAACATTTTGTCACCAGCTGAGTCCAAAATTCAGCGTTTCCCCATCTCAGTCCAGAAAGCAGGTAGAACATCTTTTGTGGTGCCTTTCAGCTGCCTACCGGGGTAGTGTAAAAACTACCAAGAGAACTCCTTTCTGGCACCTTCCCCGGTGGAGTTGTGCATGGGGTGTGTTTGGAACATTTTGTCAGGAGCCGAGACCAAAATTCAGCGATTCCCCATCTCAGCCCAGAAAGCAGGTAGAACAAGTTTTGTGGTGCCTTTCAGATGCCTACCGGGGTAGTGTAAAAACTGCCAAGAGAACTCGTTTCTGGCACCTTCCGCGGTGGAGTTGTGCATGGGGTGTGTTTGGAACATTTTGTCTCCAGCTGAGACCAAAATTCAGCGTTTCCCCATCTCAGTCCAGAAAGCAGGTAGAACAAGTTTTGTGGTGACTTTCAGCTGTCTACCGGGGTAGTGTAAAAAGTACCAGTAGAACTTGTTTCTGGTACTTTCCCCGGTGGAGATGTGCATGGGGTGTGTTTGGAACATTTTGTCAGGAGCCGAGTCCAAAATTCAGCCATTCCCCATCTCAGCCCAGAAAGCAGGTAGAACAACTTTTGTGGTGCCTTTCAGCTGCCTACCGGGGTAGTGTAAAAAGTACCAGTAGAACTCGTTTCTGGCACCTTCCCCGGTGGAGTTGTGCATGGGGTGTGTTTGGAACATTTTGTCAGGAGCCGAGACCAAAATTCAGCCATTCCCCATCTCAGCCCAGAAAGCAGGTAGAACAAGTTTTGTGGTGCCTTTCAGCTGCCTACCGGGGTAGTGTAAAAAGTACCAGTAGAACTCGTTTTTGGCACTTTCCCCGGTGGAGTTGTGCATGGGGTGTGTTTGGAACATTTTGTCAGGAGCCGAGACCAAAATTCAGCGATTCCCCATCTCAGCCCAGAAAGCAGGTAGAACAACTTTTGTGGTGCCTTTCAGCTGCCTACCGGGGTAGTGTAAAAACTACCAAGAGAACTCGTTTCTGGCAACTTCCGCGGTGGAGTTGTGCATGGGGTGTGTTTGGAACATTTTGTCACCAGCTGAGGCCAAAATTCAGCGTTTCCCCATATCAGTCCAGAAAGCAGGTAGAACAAGTTTTGTGGTGACTTTCAGCTGTCTACCGGGGTAGTGTAAAAAGTACCAGTAGAACTCGTTTCTGGCACTTTCCGCGGTGGAGTTGTGCATGGGGTGTGTTTGGAACATTTTGTCACCAGCCGAGTCCAAAATTCAGCGATTCCCCATCTCAGCCCAGAAAGCAGGTAGAACAAGTTTTGTGGTGCCTTTCAGCTGTCTACCGGGGTAGTGTAAAAAGTACCAGTAGAACTCGTTTCTGGCACCTTCCTCGGTGGAGTTGTGCATGGGGTGTGTTTGGAACATTTTGTCACCAGCCGAGACCAAAATTCAGCGATTCCCCTTCTCAGCCCAGAAAGCAGGTAAAACAACTTTTGTGGTGCCTTTCAGCTGCCTACCGGGGTAGTGTAAAAAGTACCAGTAGAACTCGTTTTTGGCACTTTCCCCGGTGGAGTTGTGCATGGGGTGTGTTTGGAACATTTTGTCACCAGCCGAGACCAAAATTCAGCCATTCCCCATCTCAGTCCAGAAAGCAGGTAGAACATCTTTTGTGGTGCCTTTCAGCTGCCTACTGGGGTAGTGTAAAAAGTACCAGTAGAACTCGTTTCTGGCACTTTCCCCGGTGGAGTTGTGCATGGGGTGTGTTTGGAACATTTTGTCACCAGCCGAGACCAAAATTCAGCCATTCCCCATCTCAGCCTAGAAAGCAGGTAGAACAACTTTTGTGGTGCCTTTCAGCTGCCTACCAGGGTAGTGTAAAAAGTACCAGTAGAACTCGTTTCTGGCACTTTCCCCGGTGGAGTTGTGCATAGGGTGTGTTTGGAACATTTTGTCACCAGCTGAGGCCAAAATTCAGCGTTTCCCCATATCAGTCCAGAAAGCAGGTAGAACATCTTTTGTGGTGCCTTTCAGCTGTCTACCGGGGTAGTGTAAAAAGTACCAGTAGAACTCGTTTCTGGCACTTTCCCCGGTGGAGTTGTGCATGGGGTGTGTTTGGAACATTTTGTCACCAGCCGAGACCAAAATTCAGCCATTCCCCATCTCAGCCCAGAAAGCAGGTAGAACAAGTTTTGTGGTGCCTTTCAGCTGCCTACCGGGGTAGTGTTAAAAGTACCAGTAGAACTCGTTTCTGGCACTTTCCCCGGTGGAGATGTGCATGGGGTGTGTTTGGAACATTTTGTCAGGAGCCGAGACCAAAATTCAGCCATTCCCCATCTCAGCCCAGAAAGCAGGTAGAACAACTTTTGTGGTGCCTTTCAGCTGCCTACCGGGGTAGTGTAAATAGTACCAGTAGAACTCGTTTTTGGCACTTTCCCCGGTGGAGTTGTGCATGGGGTGTGTTTGGAACATTTTGTCTCCAGCTGAGACCAAAATTCAGCCATTCCCCATCTCAGCCCAGAAAGCAGGTAGAACAAGTTTTGTGGTGACTTTCAGCTGCCTACCGGGGTAGTGTAAAAACTACCAAGAGAACTCGTTTCTGGCACCTTCCCCGGTGGAGTTGTGCATGGGGTGTGTTTGGAACATTTTGTCACCAGCTGAGGCCAAAATTCAGCGTTTCCCCATCTCAGTCCAGAAAGCAGGTAGAACATCTTTTGTGGTGCCTTTCAGCTGCCTACCGGGGTAGTGTAAAAACTACCAAGAGAACTCGTTTCTGGCACCTTCCGCGGTGGAGTTGTGCATGGGGTGTGTTTGGAACATTTTGTCAGGAGCCGAGACCAAAATTCAGCCATTCCCCATCTCAGCCCAGAAAGCAGGTAGAACAACTTTTGTGGTGCCTTTCAGCTGCCTACCGGGGTAGTGTAAAAAGTACCAGTAGAACTCGTTTTTGGCACTTTCCCCGGTGGAGTTGTGCATGGGGTGTGTTTGGAACATTTTGTCACCAGCCGAGACCAAAATTCAGCGATTCCCCATCTCAGCCCAGAAAGCAGGTAGAACAACTTTTGTGGTGCCTTTCAGCTGCGTACCGGGGTAGTGTTAAAAGTACTAGTAGAACTCATTTCTGGCACTTTCCCCGGTGGAGATGTGCATGGGGTGTGTTTGGAACATTTTGTCAGGAGCCGAGACCAAAATTCAGCCATTCCCCATCTCAGCCCAGAAAGCAGGTAGAACAACTTTTGTGGTGCCTTTCAGCTGCCTACCGGGGTAGTGTAAATAGTACCAGTAGAACTCGTTTTTGGCACTTTCCCCGGTGGAGTTGTGCATGGGGTGTGTTTGGAACATTTTGTCACCAGCTGAGACCAAAATTCAGCGATTCCCCATCTCAGCCCAGAAAGCAGGTAGAACAAGTTTTGTGGTGACTTTCAGCTGCCTACCGGGGTAGTGTAAAAACTACCAAGAGAACTCGTTTCTGGCACCTTCCCCGGTGGAGTTGTGCATGGGGTGTGTTTGGAACATTTTGTCACCAGCTGAGGCCAAAATTCAGCGATTCCCCATCTCAGCCCAGAAAGCAGGTAGAACAACTTTTGTGGTGCCTTTCAGCTGCGTACCGGGGTAGTGTTAAAAGTACTAGTAGAACTCATTTCTGGCACTTTCCCCGGTGGAGATGTGCATGGGGTGTGTTTGGAACATTTTGTCAGGAGCCGAGACCAAAATTCAGCCATTCCCCATCTCAGCCCAGAAAGCAGGTAGAACAACTTTTGTGGTGCCTTTCAGCTGCCTACCGGTGTAGTGTAAATAGTACCAGTAGAACTCGTTTTTGGCACTTTCCCCGGTGGAGTTGTGCATGGGGTGTGTTTGGAACATTTTGTCACCAGCTGAGACCAAAATTCAGCGATTCCCCATCTCAGCCCAGAAAGCAGGTAGAACAAGTTTTGTGGTGACTTTCAGCTGCCTACCGGGGTAGTGTAAAAACTACCAAGAGAACTCGTTTCTGGCACCTTCCCCGGTGGAGTTGTGCATGGGGTGTGTTTGGAACATTTTGTCACCAGCTGAGGCCAAAATTCAGCGTTTCCCCATCTCAGTCCAGAAAGCAGGTAGAACATCTTTTGTGGTGCCTTTCAGCTGCCTACCGGGGTAGTGTAAAAACTACCAACAGAACTCCTTTCTGGCACCTTCCCCGGTGGAGTTGTGCATGGGGTGTGTTTGGAACATTTTGTCATTAGCCGAGACCAAAATTCAGCCATTCCCCATCTCAGCCCAGAAAGCAGGTAGAACAAGTTTTGTGGTGCCTTTCAGCTGCCTACCGGGGTAGTGTAAAAAGTACCAGTAGAACTCGTTTTTGGCACTTTCCCCGGTGGAGTTGTGCATGGGGTGTGTTTGGAACATTTTGTCACCAGCCGAGACCAAAATTCAGCGATTCCCCATCTCAGCCCAGAAAGCAGGTAGAACAACTTTTGTGGTGCCTTTCAGCTGCGTACCGGGGTAGTGTAAAAACTACCAAGAGAACTCGTTTCTGGCAACTTCCGCGGTGGAGTTGTGCATGGGGTGTGTTTGGAACATTTTGTCACCAGCTGAGGCCAAAATTCAGCGTTTCCCCATATCAGTCCAGAAAGCAGGTAGAACAAGTTTTGTGGTGACTTTCAGCTGTCTACCGGGGTAGTGTAAAAAGTACCAGTAGAACTCGTTTCTGGCACTTTCCGCGGTGGAGTTGTGCATGGGGTGTGTTTGGAACATTTTGTCAGGAGCCGAGACCAAAATTCAGCCATTCCCCATCTCAGCCCAGAAAGCAGGTAGAACAAGTTTTGTGGTGCCTTTCAGCTGTCTACCGGGGTAGTGTAAAAAGTACCAGTAGAACTCGTTTCTGGCACTTTCCCCGGTGGAGTTGTGCATGGGGTGTGTTTGGAACATTTTGTCAGGAGCGGAGACCAAAATTCAGCGATTCCCCTTCTCAGCCCAGAAAGCAGGTAGAACAAGTTTTGTGGTGCCTTTCAGCTGCCTACCGGGGTAGTGTAAAAAGTACCAGTAGAACTCGTTTTTGGCACTTTCCCCGGTGGAGTTGTGCATGGGGTGTGTTTGGAACATTTTGTCAGGAGCCGAGACCAAAATTCAGCCATTCCCCATCTCAGTCCAGAAAGCAGGTAGAACATCTTTTGTGGTGCCTTTCAGCTGCCTACTGGGGTAGTGTAAAAAGTACCAGTAGAACTCGTTTCTGGCACTTTCCCCGGTGGAGTTGTGCATGGGGTGTGTTTGGAACATTTTGTCACCAGCCGAGACCAAAATTCAGCCATTCCCCATCTCAGCCTAGAAAGCAGGTAGAACAACTTTTGTGGTGCCTTTCAGCTGTCTACCAGGGTAGTGTAAAAAGTACCAGTAGAACTCGTTTCTGGCACTTTCCCCGGTGGAGTTGTGCATAGGGTGTGTTTGGAACATTTTGTCACCAGCTGAGGCCAAAATTCAGCCATTCCCCATATCAGTCCAGAAAGCAGGTAGAACATCTTTTGTGGTGCCTTTCAGCTGTCTACCGGGGTAGTGTAAAAAGTACCAGTAGAACTCGTTTCTGGCACTTTCCCCGGTGGAGTTGTGCATGGGGTGTGTTTGGAACATTTTGTCAGGAGCCGAGACCAAAATTCAGCCATTCCCCATCTCAGCCCAGAAAGCAGGTAGAACAACTTTTGTGGTGCCTTTCAGCTGCCTACCGGGGTAGTGTAAAAAGTACCAGTAGAACTCGTTTCTGGCACCTTCCCCGGTGGAGTTGTGCATGGGGTGTGTTTGGAACATTTTGTCACCAGCTGAGGCCAAAATTCAGCGTTTCCCCATCTCAGTCCAGAAAGCAGGTAGAACATCTTTTGTGGTGCCTTTCAGCTGCCTACTGGGGTAGTGTAAAAAGTACCAGTAGAACTCGTTTCTGGCACTTTCCCCGGTGGAGTTGTGCATGGGGTGTGTTTGGAACATTTTGTCAGGAGCCGAGTCCAAAATTCAGCCATTCCCCATCTCAGCCTAGAAAGCAGGTAGAACAAGTTTTGTGGTGCCTTTCAGCTGTCTACCGGGGTAGTGTAAAAAGTACCAGTAGAACTCGTTTCTGGCACTTTCCCCGGTGGAGTTGTGCATCGGGTGTGTTTGGAAAATTTTGTCAGGAGCCGAGACCAAAATACAGCCATTCCCCATCTCAGCCCAGAAAGCAGGTAGAACAAGTTTTGTGGTGCCTTTCAGCTGCCTACTGGGGTAGTGTTAAAAGTACCAGTAGAACTCGTTTCTGGCACTTTCCCCGGTGGAGATGTGCATGGGGTGTGTTTGGAACATTTTGTCAGGAGCCGAGACCAAAATTCAGCCATTCCCCATCTCAGCCCAGAAAGCAGGTAGAACAACTTTTGTGGTGCCTTTCAGCTGCCTACCGGGGTAGTGTAAATAGTACCAGTAGAACTCGTTTTTGGCACTTTCCCCGGTGGAGTTGTGCATGGGGTGTGTTTGGAACATTTTGTCACCAGCTGAGACCAAAATTCAGCGATTCCCCATCTCAGCCCAGAAAGCAGGTAGAACAAGTTTTGTGGTGACTTTCAGCTGCCTACCGGGGTAGTGTAAAAACTACCAACAGAACTCCATTCTGGCACCTTCCCCGGTGGAGTTGTGCATGGGGTGTGTTTGGAACATTTTGTCAGGAGCCGAGACCAAAATTCAGCGATTCCCCATCTCAGCCCAGAAAGCAGGTAGAACAAGTTTTGTGGTGCCTTTCAGATGCCTACCGGGGTAGTGTAAAAACTGCCAAGAGAACTCGTTTCTGGCACCTTCCGCGGTGGAGTTGTGCATGGGGTGTGTTTGGAACATTTTGTCTCCAGCTGAGACCAAAATTCAGCGTTTCCCCATCTCAGTCCAGAAAGCAGGTAGAACAAGTTTTGTGGTGACTTTCAGCTGTCTACCGGGGTAGTGTAAAAAGTACCAGTAGAACTCCTTTCTGGCACTTTCCCCGGTGGAGTTGTGCATGGGGTGTGTTTGGAACATTTTGTCAGGAGCCGAGTCCAAAATTCAGCCATTCCCCATCTCAGCCCAGAAAGCAGGTAGAACAACTTTTGTGGTGCCTTTCAGCTGCCTACCGGGGTAGTGTAAAAACTACTAACAGAACTCGTTTCTGGCACCTTCCCCGGTGGAGTTGTGCATGGGGTGTGTTTGGAACATTTTGTCAGGAGCCGAGACCAAAATTCAGCCATTCCCCATCTCAGCCCAGAAAGCAGGTAGAGCAAGTTTTGTGGTGCCTTTCAGCTGCCTACCGGGGTAGTGTAAAAAGTACCAGTAGAACTCGTTTTTGGCACTTTCCCCGGTGGAGTTGTGCATGGGGTGTGTTTGGAACATTTTGTCACCAGCCGAGACCAAAATTCAGCGATTCCCCATCTCAGCCCAGAAAGCAGGTAGAACAACTTTTGTGGTGCCTTTCAGCTGCGTACCGGGGTAGTGTAAAAACTACCAAGAGAACTCGTTTCTGGCACCTTCCGCGGTGGAGTTGTGCATGGGGTGTGTTTGGAACATTTTGTCACCAGCCGAGACCAAAATTCAGCGATTCCCCTTCTCAGCCCAGAAAGCAGGTAGAACAAGTTTTGTGGTGCCTTTCAGCTGCCTACCGGGGTAGTGTAAAAAGTACCAGTAGAACTCGTTTTTGGCACTTTCCCCGGTGGAGTTGTGCATGGGGCGTGTTTGGAACATTTTGTCAGGAGCCGAGACCAAAATTCAGCGATTCCCCATCTCAGTCCAGAAAGCAGGTAGAACAAGTTTTGTGGTGCCTTTCAGCTGTCTACCGGGGTAGTGTAAAAAGTACCAGTAGAACTCGTTTCTGGCACTTTCCCCGGTGGAGTTGTGCATGGGGTGTGTTTGGAACATTTTGTCAGGAGCCGAGTCCAAAATTCAGCCATTCCCCATCTCAGCCCAGAAAGCAGGTAGAACAACTTTTGTGGTGCCTTTCAGCTGCCTACCGGGGTAGTGTAAAAACTACTAACAGAACTCGTTTCTGGCACCTTCCCCGGTGGAGTTGTGCATGGGGTGTGTTTGGAACATTTTGTCAGGAGCCGAGACCAAAATTCAGCCATTCCCCATCTCAGCCCAGAAAGCAGGTAGAGCAAGTTTTGTGGTGCCTTTCAGCTGCCTACCGGGGTAGTGTAAAAAGTACCAGTAGAACTCGTTTTTGGCACTTTCCCCGGTGGAGTTGTGCATGGGGTGTGTTTGGAACATTTTGTCACCAGCCGAGACCAAAATTCAGCGATTCCCCATCTCAGCCCAGAAAGCAGGTAGAACAACTTTTGTGGTGCCTTTCAGCTGCGTACCGGGGTAGTGTAAAAACTACCAAGAGAACTCGTTTCTGGCACCTTCCGCGGTGGAGTTGTGCATGGGGTGTGTTTGGAACATTTTGTCACCAGCCGAGACCAAAATTCAGCGATTCCCCTTCTCAGCCCAGAAAGCAGGTAGAACAAGTTTTGTGGTGCCTTTCAGCTGCCTACCGGGGTAGTGTAAAAAGTACCAGTAGAACTCGTTTTTGGCACTTTCCCCGGTGGAGTTGTGCATGGGGCGTGTTTGGAACATTTTGTCAGGAGCCGAGACCAAAATTCAGCGATTCCCCATCTCAGTCCAGAAAGCAGGTAGAACATCTTTTGTGGTGCCTTTCAGCTGCCTACTGGGGTAGTGTAAAAAGTACCAGTAGAACTCGTTTCTGGCACTTTCCCCGGTGGAGTTGTGCATGGGGTGTGTTTGGAACATTTTGTCACCAGCCGAGACCAAAATTCAGCGATTCCCCATCTCAGTCCAGAAAGCAGGTAGAACAAGTTTTGTGGTGCCTTTCAGCTGTCTACCGGGGTAGTGTAAAAAGTACCAGTAGAACTCGTTTCTGGCACTTTCCCCGGTGGAGTTGTGCATGGGGTGTGTTTGGAACATTTTGTCAGGAGCCGAGACCAAAATTCAGCGATTCCCCATCTCAGCCCAGAAAGCAGGTAGAACAAGTTTTGTGGTGCCTTTCAGCTGCCTACCGGGGTAGTGTAAAAAGTACCAGTAGAACTCCTTTCTGGCACTTTCCCCGGTGGAGATGTGCATGGGGTGTGTTTGGAACATTTTGTCACCAGCCGAGACCAAAATTCAGCGTTTCCCCATCTCAGTCCAGAAAGCAGGTAGAACAAGTTTTGTGGTGACTTTCAGCTGTCTACCGGGGTAGTGTAAAAAGTACCAGTAGAACTCCTTTCTGGCACTTTCCCCGGTGGAGTTGTGCATGGGGTGTGTTTGGAACATTTTGTCAGGAGCCGAGTCCAAAATTCAGCCATTCCCCATCTCAGCCCAGAAAGCAGGTAGAACAACTTTTGTGGTGCCTTTCAGCTGCCTACCGGGGTAGTGTAAAAACTACTAACAGAACTCGTTTCTGGCACCTTCCCCGGTGGAGTTGTGCATGGGGTGTGTTTGGAACATTTTGTCAGGAGCCGAGACCAAAATTCAGCCATTCCCCATCTCAGCCCAGAAAGCAGGTAGAGCAAGTTTTGTGGTGCCTTTCAGCTGCCTACCGGGGTAGTGTAAAAAGTACCAGTAGAACTCGTTTTTGGCACTTTCCCCGGTGGAGTTGTGCATGGGGTGTGTTTGGAACATTTTGTCACCAGCCGAGACCAAAATTCAGCGATTCCCCATCTCAGCCCAGAAAGCAGGTAGAACAACTTTTGTGGTGCCTTTCAGCTGCGTACCGGGGTAGTGTAAAAACTACCAAGAGAACTCGTTTCTGGCAACTTCCGCGGTGGAGTTGTGCATGGGGTGTGTTTGGAACATTTTGTCACCAGCCGAGACCAAAATTCAGCGATTCCCCTTCTCAGCCCAGAAAGCAGGTAGAACAAGTTTTGTGGTGCCTTTCAGCTGCCTACCGGGGTAGTGTAAAAAGTACCAGTAGAACTCGTTTTTGGCACTTTCCCCGGTGGAGTTGTGCATGGGGCGTGTTTGGAACATTTTGTCAGGAGCCGAGACCAAAATTCAGCGATTCCCCATCTCAGTCCAGAAAGCAGGTAGAACATCTTTTGTGGTGCCTTTCAGCTGCCTACTGGGGTAGTGTAAAAAGTACCAGTAGAACTCGTTTCTGGCACTTTCCCCGGTGGAGTTGTGCATGGGGTGTGTTTGGAACATTTTGTCACCAGCCGAGACCAAAATTCAGCGATTCCCCATCTCAGTCCAGAAAGCAGGTAGAACAAGTTTTGTGGTGCCTTTCAGCTGTCTACCGGGGTAGTGTAAAAAGTACCAGTAGAACTCGTTTCTGGCACTTTCCCCGGTGGAGTTGTGCATGGGGTGTGTTTGGAACATTTTGTCAGGAGCCGAGACCAAAATTCAGCGATTCCCCATCTCAGCCCAGAAAGCAGGTAGAACAAGTTTTGTGGTGCCTTTCAGCTGCCTACCGGGGTAGTGTAAAAAGTACCAGTAGAACTCCTTTCTGGCACTTTCCCCGGTGGAGATGTGCATGGGGTGTGTTTGGAACATTTTGTCACCAGCCGAGACCAAAATTCAGCGATTCCCCATCTCAGCCCAGAAAGCAGGTAGAACAAGTTTTGTGGTGCCTTTCAGCTGCCTACCGGGGTAGTGTTAAAAGTACCAGTAGAACTCGTTTCTGGCACTTTCCCCGGTGGAGATGTGCATGGGGTGTGTTTGGAACATTTTGTCAGGAGCCGAGACCAAAATTCAGCCATTCCCCATCTCAGCCCAGAAAGCAGGTAGAACAACTTTTGTGGTGCCTTTCAGCTGTCTACCGGGGTAGTGTAAATAGTACCAGTAGAACTCGTTTTTGGCACTTTCCCCGGTGGAGTTGTGCATGGGGTGTGTTTGGAACATTTTGTCAGGAGCCGAGACCAAAATTCAGCCATTCCCCATCTCAGCCTAGAAAGCAGGTAGAACAAGTTTTGTGGTGCCTTTCAGCTGTCTACCGGGGTAGTGTAAAAAGTACCAGTAGAACTCGTTTCTGGCACTTTCCCCGGTGGAGTTGTGCATGGGGTGTGTTTGGAACATTTTGTCAGGAGCCGAGACCAAAATTCAGCCATTCCCCATCTCAGCCCAGAAAGCAGGTAGAACAAGTTTTGTGGTGCCTTTCAGCTGCCTACTGGGGTAGTGTTAAAAGTACCAGTAGAACTCGTTTCTGGCACTTTCCCCGGTGGAGATGTGCATGGGGTGTGTTTGGAACATTTTGTCAGGAGCCGAGACCAAAATTCAGCCATTCCCCATCTCAGCCCAGAAAGCAGGTAGAACAACTTTTGTGGTGCCTTTCAGCTGCCTACCGGGGTAGTGTAAATAGTACCAGTAGAACTCGTTTTTGGCACTTTCCCCGGTGGAGTTGTGCATGGGGTGTGTTTGGAACATTTTGTCACCAGCTGAGACCAAAATTCAGCGATTCCCCATCTCAGCCCAGAAAGCAGGTAGAACAAGTTTTGTGGTGACTTTCAGCTGCCTACCGGGGTAGTGTAAAAACTACCAAGAGAACTCGTTTCTGGCACCTTCCCCGGTGGAGTTGTGCATGGGGTGTGTTTGGAACATTTTGTCACCAGCTGAGGCCAAAATTCAGCGTTTCCCCATCTCAGTCCAGAAAGCAGGTAGAACATCTTTTGTGGTGCCTTTCAGCTGCCTACCGGGGTAGTGTAAAAACTACCAACAGAACTCCTTTCTGGCACCTTCCCCGGTGGAGTTGTGCATGGGGTGTGTTTGGAACATTTTGTCACCAGCTGAGACCAAAATTCAGCGTTTCCCCATATCAGTCCAGAAAGCAGGTAGAACAAGTTTTGTGGTGACTTTCAGCTGTCTACCGGGGTAGTGTAAAAAGTACCAGTAGAACTCCTTTCTGGCACTTTCCGCGGTGGAGTTGTGCATGGGGTGTGTTTGGAACATTTTGTCAGGAGCCGAGTCCAAAATTCAGCCATTCCCCATCTCAGCCCAGAAAGCAGGTAGAACAACTTTTGTGGTGCCTTTCAGCTGCCTACCGGGGTAGTGTAAAAACTACTAACAGAACTCGTTTCTGGCACTTTCCCCGGTGGAGTTGTGCATGGGGTGTGTTTGGAACATTTTGTCAGGAGCCGAGACCAAAATTCAGCCATTCCCCATCTCAGCCCAGAAAGCAGGTAGAACAAGTTTTGTGGTGCCTTTCAGCTGCCTACCGGGGTAGTGTAAAAAGTACCAGTAGAACTCGTTTTTGGCACTTTCCCCGGTGGAGTTGTGCATGGGGTGTGTTTGGAACATTTTGTCACCAGCCGAGACCAAAATTCAGCGATTCCCCATCTCAGCCCAGAAAGCAGGTAGAACAACTTTTGTGGTGCCTTTCAGCTGCGTACCGGGGTAGTGTAAAAACTACCAAGAGAACTCGTTTCTGGCAACTTCCGCGGTGGAGTTGTGCATGGGGTGTGTTTGGAACATTTTGTCACCAGCTGAGGCCAAAATTCAGCGTTTCCCCATATCAGTCCAGAAAGCAGGTAGAACAAGTTTTGTGGTGACTTTCAGCTGTGTACCGGGGTAGTGTAAAAAGTACCAGTAGAACTCGTTTCTGGCACTTTCCGCGGTGGAGTTGTGCATGGGGTGTGTTTGGAACATTTTGTCACCAGCCGAGTCCAAAATTCAGCGATTCCCCATCTCAGCCCAGAAAGCAGGTAGAACAAGTTTTGTGGTGCCTTTCAGCTGTCTACCGGGGTAGTGTAAAAAGTACCAGTAGAACTCGTTTCTGGCACTTTCCCCGGTGGAGTTGTGCATGGGGTGTGTTTGGAACATTTTGTCAGGAGCCGAGACCAAAATTCAGCCATTCCCCATCTCAGTCCAGAAAGCAGGTAGAACATCTTTTGTGGTGCCTTTCAGCTGCCTACTGGGGTAGTGTAAAAAGTACCAGTAGAACTCGTTTCTGGCACTTTCCCCGGTGGAGTTGTGCATGGGGTGTGTTTGGAACATTTTGTCACCAGCCGAGACCAAAATTCAGCGATTCCCCATCTCAGCCTAGAAAGCAGGTAGAACAACTTTTGTGGTGCCTTTCAGCTGTCTACCAGGGTAGTGTAAAAAGTACCAGTAGAACTCGTTTCTGGCACTTTCCCCGGTGGAGTTGTGCATAGGGTGTGTTTGGAACATTTTGTCACCAGCTGAGGCCAAAATTCAGCGTTTCCCCATATCAGTCCAGAAAGCAGGTAGAACATCTTTTGTGGTGCCTTTCAGCTGTCTACCGGGGTAGTGTAAAAAGTACCAGTAGAACTCGTTTCTGGCGCTTTCCCCGGTGGAGTTGTGCATGGGGTGTGTTTGGAACATTTTGTCAGGAGCCGAGACCAAAATTCAGCCATTCCCCATCTCAGCCCAGAAAGCAGGTAGAACAACTTTTGTGGTGCCTTTCAGCTGCCTACCGGGGTAGTGTAAAAAGTACCAGTAGAACTCGTTTCTGGCACCTTCCCCGGTGGAGTTGTGCATGGGGTGTGTTTGGAACATTTTGTCACCAGCTGAGGCCAAAATTCAGCGTTTCCCCATCTCAGTCCAGAAAGCAGGTAGAACATCTTTTGTGGTGCCTTTCAGCTGCCTACTGGGGTAGTGTAAAAAGTACCAGTAGAACTCGTTTTTGGCACTTTCCCCGGTGGAGTTGTGCATGGGGTGTGTTTGGAACATTTTGTCACCAGCTGAGACCAAAATTCAGCGATTCCCCATCTCAGCCCAGAAAGCAGGTAGAACAAGTTTTGTGGTGACTTTCAGCTGCCTACCGGGGTAGTGTAAAAACTACCAAGAGAACTCGTTTCTGGCACCTTCCCCGGTGGAGTTGTGCATGGGGTGTGTTTGGAACATTTTGTCACCAGCTGAGGCCAAAATTCAGCGTTTCCCCATCTCAGTCCAGAAAGCAGGTAGAACATCTTTTGTGGTGCCTTTCAGCTGCCTACCGGGGTAGTGTAAAAACTACCAACAGAACTCCTTTCTGGCACCTTCCCCGGTGGAGTTGTGCATGGGGTGTGTTTGGAACATTTTGTCACCAGCTGAGGCCAAAATTCAGCGATTCCCCATCTCAGCCCAGAAAGCAGGTAGAACAACTTTTGTGGTGCCTTTCAGATGCCTACCGGGGTAGTGTAAAAACTGCCAAGAGAACTCGTTTCTGGCACCTTCCGCGGTGGAGTTGTGCATGGGGTGTGTTTGGAACATTTTGTCTCCAGCTGAGACCAAAATTCAGCGTTTCCCCATCTCAGTCCAGAAAGCAGGTAGAACAAGTTTTGTGGTGACTTTCAGCTGTCTACCGGGGTAGTGTAAAAAGTACCAGTAGAACTCCTTTCTGGCACTTTCCGCGGTGGAGTTGTGCATGGGGTGTGTTTGGAACATTTTGTCAGGAGCCGAGTCCAAAATTCAGCCATTCCCCATCTCAGCCCAGAAAGCAGGTAGAACAACTTTTGTGGTGCCTTTCAGCTGCGTACCGGGGTAGTGTAAAAACTACCAAGAGAACTCGTTTCTGGCAACTTCCGCGGTGGAGTTGTGCATGGGGTGTGTTTGGAACATTTTGTCACCAGCTGAGGCCAAAATTCAGCGTTTCCCCATATCAGTCCAGAAAGCAGGTAGAACAAGTTTTGTGGTGACTTTCAGCTGTCTACCGGGGTAGTGTAAAAAGTAGCAGTAGAACTCGTTTCTGGCACTTTCCGCGGTGGAGTTGTGCATGGGGTGTGTTTGGAACATTTTGTCACCAGCCGAGTCCAAAATTCAGCGATTCCCCATCTCAGCCCAGAAAGCAGGTAGAACAAGTTTTGTGGTGCCTTTCAGCTGTCTACCGGGGTAGTGTAAAAAGTACCAGTAGAACTCGTTTCTGGCACCTTCCCCGGTGGAGTTGTGCATGGGGTGTGTTTGGAACATTTTGTCAGGAGCCGAGACCAAAATTCAGCGATTCCCCATCTCAGTCCAGAAAGCAGGTAGAACATCTTTTGTGGTGCCTTTCAGCTGCCTACTGGGGTAGTGTAAAAAGTACCAGTAGAACTCGTTTCTGGCACTTTCCCCGGTGGAGTTGTGCATGGGGTGTGTTTGGAACATTTTGTCACCAGCCGAGACCAAAATTCAGCCATTCCCCATCTCAGCCTAGAAAGCAGGTAGAACAACTTTTGTGGTGCCTTTCAGCTGTCTACCAGGGTAGTGTAAAAAGTACCAGTAGAACTCGTTTCTGGCACTTTCCCCGGTGGAGTTGTGCATAGGGTGTGTTTGGAACATTTTGTCACCAGCTGAGGCCAAAATTCAGCGTTTCCCCATATCAGTCCAGAAAGCAGGTAGAACATCTTTTGTGGTGCCTTTCAGCTGTCTACCGGGGTAGTGTAAAAAGTACCAGTAGAACTCGTTTCTGGCACTTTCCCCGGTGGAGTTGTGCATGGGATGTGTTTGGAACATTTTGTCAGGAGCCGAGACCAAAATTCAGCCATTCCCCATCTCAGCCCAGAAAGCAGGTAGAACAACTTTTGTGGTGCCTTTCAGCTGCCTACCGGGGTAGTGTAAAAAGTACCAGTAGAACTCGTTTCTGGCACCTTCCCCGGTGGAGTTGTGCATGGGGTGTGTTTGGAACATTTTGTCACCAGCTGAGGCCAAAATTCAGCCTTTCCCCATCTCAGTCCAGAAAGCAGGTAGAACATCTTTTGTGGTGCCTTTCAGCTGCCTACTGGGGTAGTGTAAAAAGTACCAGTAGAACTCGTTTCTGGCACTTTCCCCGGTGGAGTTGTGCATGGGGTGTGTTTGGAACATTTTGTCAGGAGCCGAGACCAAAATTCAGCCATTCCCCATCTCAGCCTAGAAAGCAGGTAGAACAAGTTTTGTGGTGCCTTTCAGCTGTCTACCGGGGTAGTGTAAAAAGTACCAGTAGAACTCGTTTCTGGCACTTTCCCCGGTGGAGTTGTGCATGGGGTGTGTTTGGAACATTTTGTCTGGAGCCGAGACCAAAATTCAGCCATTCCCCATCTCAGCCCAGAAAGCAGGTAGAACAAGTTTTGTGGTGCCTTTCAGCTGCCTACCGGGGTAGTGTAAAAAGTACCAGTAGAACTCGTTTTTGGCACTTTCCCCGGTGGAGTTGTGCATGGGGTGTGTTTGGAACATTTTGTCACCAGCCGAGACCAAAATTCAGCGATTCCCCATCTCAGCCCAGAAAGCAGGTAGAACCACTTTTGTGGTGCCTTTCAGCTGCGTACCGGGGTAGTGTAAAAACTACCAAGAGAACTCGTTTCTGGCAACTTCCGCGGTGGAGTTGTGCATGGGGTGTGTTTGGAACATTTTGTCACCAGCTGAGGCCAAAATTCAGCGTTTCCCCATATCAGTCCAGAAAGCAGGTAGAACAAGTTTTGTGGTGACTTTCAGCTGTGTACCGGGGTAGTGTAAAAAGTAGCAGTAGAACTCGTTTCTGGCACTTTCCGCGGTGGAGTTGTGCATGGGGTGTGTTTGGAACATTTTGTCACCAGCTGAGACCAAAATTCAGCGATTCCCCATCTCAGCCCAGAAAGCAGGTAGAACAAGTTTTGTGGTGACTTTCAGCTGCCTACCGGGGTAGTGTAAAAACTACCAAGAGAACTCGTTTCTGGCACCTTCCCCGGTGGAGTTGTGCATGGGGTGTGTTTGGAACATTTTGTCACCAGCTGAGGCCAAAATTCAGCGTTTCCCCATCTCAGTCCAGAAAGCAGGTAGAACATCTTTTGTGGTGCCTTTCAGCTGCCTACCGGGGTAGTGTAAAAACTACCAACAGAACTCCTTTCTGGCACCTTCCCCGGTGGAGTTGTGCATGGGGTGTGTTTGGAACATTTTGTCAGGAGCCGAGACCAAAATTCAGCCATTCCCCATCTCAGCCCAGAAAGCAGGTAGAACAAGTTTTGTGGTGCCTTTCAGATGCCTACCGGGGTAGTGTAAAAACTGCCAAGAGAACTCGTTTCTGGCACCTTCCGCGGTGGAGTTGTGCATGGGGTGTGTTTGGAACATTTTGTCTCCAGCTGAGACCAAAATTCAGCGTTTCCCCATCTCAGTCCAGAAAGCAGGTAGAACAAGTTTTGTGGTGACTTTCAGCTGTCTACCGGGGTAGTGTAAAAAGTACCAGTAGAACTCGTTTCTGGCACTTTCCGCGGTGGAGTTGTGCATGGGGTGTGTTTGGAACATTTTGTCAGGAGCCGAGTCCAAAATTCAGCCATTCCCCATCTCAGCCCAGAAAGCAGGTAGAACAACTTTTGTGGTGCCTTTCAGCTGCGTACCGGGGTAGTGTAAAAACTACCAAGAGAACTCGTTTCTGGCACCTTCCGCGGTGGAGTTGTGCATGGGGTGTGTTTGGAACATTTTGTCACCAGCTGAGGCCAAAATTCAGCGTTTCCCCATATCAGTCCAGAAAGCAGGTAGAACAAGTTTTGTGGTGACTTTCAGCTGTGTACCGGGGTAGTGTAAAAAGTAGCAGTAGAACTCGTTTCTGGCACTTTCCGCGGTGGAGTTGTGCATGGGGTGTGTTTGGAACATTTTGTCACCAGCCGAGTCCAAAATTCAGCGATTCCCCATCTCAGCCCAGAAAGCAGGTAGAACAAGTTTTGTGGTGCCTTTCAGCTGTCTACCGGGGTAGTGTAAAAAGTACCAGTAGAACTCGTTTCTGGCACCTTCCCCGGTGGAGTTGTGCATGGGGTGTGTTTGGAACATTTTGTCACCAGCCGAGACCAAAATTCAGCGATTCCCCTTCTCAGCCCAGAAAGCAGGTAGAACAAGTTTTGTGGTGCCTTTCAGCTGCCTACCGGGGTAGTGTAAAAAGTACCAGTAGAACTCGTTTTTGGCACTTTCCCCGGTGGAGTTGTGCATGGGGTGTGTTTGGAACATTTTGTCAGGAGCCGAGACCAAAATTCAGTCATTCCCCATCTCAGTCCAGAAAGCAGGTAGAACATCTTTTGTGGTGCCTTTCAGCTGCCTACTGGGGTAGTGTAAAAAGTACCAGTAGAACTCGTTTCTGGCACTTTCCCCGGTGGAGTTGTGCATGGGGTGTGTTTGGAACATTTTGTCACCAGCCGAGACCAAAATTCAGCGTTTCCCCATCTCAGCCTAGAAAGCAGGTAGAACAACTTTTGTGGTGCCTTTCAGCTGTCTACCAGGGTAGTGTAAAAAGTACCAGTAGAACTCGTTTCTGGCACTTTCCCCGGTGGAGTTGTGCATAGGGTGTGTTTGGAACATTTTGTCACCAGCTGAGGCCAAAATTCAGCGATTCCCCATATCAGCCCAGAAAGCAGGTAGAACAAGTTTTGTGGTGCCTTTCAGCTGTCTACCGGGGTAGTGTAAAAAGTACCAGTAGAACTCGTTTTTGGCACTTTCCCCGGTGGAGTTGTGCATGGGATGTGTTTGGAACATTTTGTCAGGAGCCGAGACCAAAATTCAGCCATTCCCCATCTCAGCCCAGAAAGCAGGTAGAACAACTTTTGTGGTGCCTTTCAGCTGCCTACCGGGGTAGTGTAAAAAGTACCAGTAGAACTCGTTTCTGGCACCTTCCCCGGTGGAGTTGTGCATGGGGTGTGTTTGGAACATTTTGTCACCAGCTGAGGCCAAAATTCAGCCTTTCCCCATCTCAGTCCAGAAAGCAGGTAGAACATCTTTTGTGGTGCCTTTCAGCTGCCTACTGGGGTAGTGTAAAAAGTACCAGTAGAACTCGTTTCTGGCACTTTCCCCGGTGGAGTTGTGCATGGGGTGTGTTTGGAACATTTTGTCACCAGCCGAGTCCAAAATTCAGCGATTCCCCATCTCAGCCCAGAAAGCAGGTAGAACAAGTTTTGTGGTGACTTTCAGCTGTCTACCGGGGTAGTGTAAAAAGTAGCAGTAGAACTCGTTTCTGGCACTTTCCCCGGTGGAGTTGTGCATGGGGTGTGTTTGGAACATTTTGTCAGGAGCCGAGACCAAAATTCAGCCATTCCCCATCTCAGCCCAGAAAGCAGGTAGAACAAGTTTTGTGGTGCCTTTCAGCTGTCTACCGGGGTAGTGTTAAAAGTACCAGTAGAACTCGTTTCTGGCACTTTCCCCGGTGGAGATGTGCATGGGGTGTGTTTGGAACATTTTGTCAGGAGCCGAGACCAAAATTCAGCCATTCCCCATCTCAGCCCAGAAAGCAGGTAGAACAAGTTTTGTGGTGCCTTTCAGCTGCCTACCGGGGTAGTGTAAATAGTACCAGTAGAACTCGTTTTTGGCACTTTCCCCGGTGGAGTTGTGCATGGGGTGTGTTTGGAACATTTTGTCACCAGCTGAGACCAAAATTCAGCGATTCCCCATCTCAGCCCAGAAAGCAGGTAGAACAAGTTTTGTGGTGACTTTCAGCTGCCTACCGGGGTAGTGTAAAAACTACCAAGAGAACTCGTTTCTGGCACCTTCCCCGGTGGAGTTGTGCATGGGGTGTGTTTGGAACATTTTGTCACCAGCTGAGGCCAAAATTCAGCGTTTCCCCATCTCAGTCCAGAAAGCAGGTAGAACATCTTTTGTGGTGCCTTTCAGCTGCCTACCGGGGTAGTGTAAAAAGTACCAGTAGAACTCGTTTCTGGCACCTTCCCCGGTGGAGTTGTGCATGGGGTGTGTTTGGAACATTTTGTCAGGAGCCGAGACCAAAATTCAGCCATTCCCCATCTCAGCCCAGAAAGCAGGTAGAACAAGTTTTGTGGTGCCTTTCAGCTGCCTACCGGGGTAGTGTAAAAAGTACCAGTAGAACTCGTTTTTGGCACTTTCCCCGGTGGAGTTGTGCATGGGGTGTGTTTGGAACATTTTGTCACCAGCCGAGACCAAAATTCAGCGATTCCCCATCTCAGCCCAGAAAGCAGGTAGAACAACTTTTGTGGTGCCTTTCAGCTGCGTACCGGGGTAGTGTAAAAACTACCAAGAGAACTCGTTTCTGGCAACTTCCCCGGTGGAGTTGTGCATGGGGTGTGTTTGGAACATTTTGTCACCAGCTGAGGCCAAAACTCAGCGTTTCCCCATCTCAGTCCAGAAAGCAGGTAGAACAAGTTTTGTGGTGACTTTCAGCTGTCTACCGGGGTAGTGTAAAAAGTACCAGTAGAACTCGTTTCTGGCACTTTCCGCGGTGGAGTTGTGCATGGGGTGTGTTTGGAACATTTTGTCACCAGCCGAGTCCAAAATTCAGCCATTCCCCATCTCAGCCCAGAAAGCAGGTAGAACAAGTTTTGTGGTGCCTTTCAGCTGTCTACCGGGGTAGTGTAAAAAGTACCAGTAGAACTCGTTTCTGGCACCTTCCCCGGTGGAGTTGTGCATGGGGTGTGTTTGGAACATTTTGTCACCAGCCGAGACCAAAATTCAGCGATTCCCCTTCTCAGCCCAGAAAGCAGGTAGAACAAGTTTTGTGGTGCCTTTCAGCTGCCTACCGGGGTAGTGTAAAAAGTACCAGTAGAACTCGTTTTTGGCACTTTCCCCGGTGGAGTTGTGCATGGGGTGTGTTTGGAACATTTTGTCAGGAGCCGAGACCAAAATTCAGCGATTCCCCATCTCAGTCCAGAAAGCAGGTAGAACATCTTTTGTGGTGCCTTTCAGCTGCCTACTGGGGTAGTGTAAAAAGTACCAGTAGAACTCGTTTCTGGCACTTTCCCCGGTGGAGTTGTGCATGGGGTGTGTTTGGAACATTTTGTCACCAGCCGAGACCAAAATTCAGCCATTCCCCATCTCAGCCTAGAAAGCAGGTAGAACAACTTTTGTGGTGCCTTTCAGCTGTCTACCAGGGTAGTGTAAAAAGTACCAGTAGAACTCGTTTCTGGCACTTTCCCCGGTGGAGTTGTGCATAGGGTGTGTTTGGAACATTTTGTCACCAGCTGAGGCCAAAATTCAGCGATTCCCCATATCAGTCCAGAAAGCAGGTAGAACATCTTTTGTGGTGCCTTTCAGCTGTCTACCGGGGTAGTGTAAAAAGTACCAGTAGAACTCGTTTCTGGCACTTTCCCCGGTGGAGTTGTGCATGGGGTGTGTTTGGAACATTTTGTCAGGAGCCGAGACCAAAATTCAGCCATTCCCCATCTCAGCCCAGAAAGCAGGTAGAACAACTTTTGTGGTGCCTTTCAGCTGCCTACCGGGGTAGTGTAAAAAGTACCAGTAGAACTCGTTTCTGGCACCTTCCCCGGTGGAGTTGTGCATGGGGTGTGTTTGGAACATTTTGTCACCAGCTGAGGCCAAAATTCAGCGTTTCCCCATCTCAGTCCAGAAAGCAGGTGGAACATCTTTTGTGGTGCCTTTCAGCTGCCTACTGGGGTAGTGTAAAAAGTACCAGTAGAACTCGTTTCTGGCACTTTCCCCGGTGGAGTTGTGCATGGGGTGTGTTTGGAACATTTTGTCACCAGCCGAGTCCAAAATTCAGCGATTCCCCATCTCAGCCCAGAAAGCAGGTAAAACAAGTTTTGTGGTGCCTTTCAGCTGTCTACCGGGGTAGTGTAAAAAGTACCAGTAGAACTCGTTTCTGGCACTTTCCCCGGTGGAGATGTGCGTGGGGTGTGTTTGGAACATTTTGTCACCAGCTGAGGCCAAAATTCAGCCATTCCCCATCTCAGCCCAGAAAGCAGGTAGAACAACTTTTGTGGTGCCTTTCAGCTGCCTACCGGGGTAGTGTAAAAACTACTAACAGAACTCGTTTCTGGCACCTTCCCCGGTGGAGTTGTGCATGGGGTGTGTTTGGAACAGTTTGTCAGGAGCCGAGTCCAAAATTCAGCCATTCCCCATCTCAGCCCAGAAAGCAGGTAGAACAAGTTTTGTGGTGCCTTTCAGCTGTCTACCGGGGTAGTGTAAAAACTGCCAAGAGAACTCGTTTCTGGCACCTTCCGCGGTGGAGTTGTGCATGGGGTGTGTTTGGAACATTTTGTCACCAGCTGAGGCCAAAATTCAGCGTTTCCCCATCTCAGTCCAGAAAGCAGGTAGAACATCTTTTGTGGTGGCTTTCAGCTGCCTACTGGGGTAGTGTAAAAAGTACCAGTAGAACTCGTTTCTGGCACCTTCCCCGGTGGAGTTGTGCATGGGGTGTGTTTGGAACATTTTGTCACCAGCTGAGGCCAAAATTCAGCGTTTCCCCATCTCAGTCCAGAAAGCAGGTAGAACATCTTTTGTGGTGCCTTTCAGCTGTCTACCGGGGTAGTGTAAAAAGTACCAGTAGAACTCGTTTCTGGCACTTTCCCCGGTGGAGATGTGCGTGGGGTGTGTTTGGAACATTTTGTCACCAGCTGAGGCCAAAATTCAGCCATTCCCCATCTCAGCCCAGAAAGCAGGTAGAACAACTTTTGTGGTGCCTTTCAGCTGCCTACCGGGGTAGTGTAAAAACTACTAACAGAACTCGTTTCTGGCACCTTCCCCGGTGGAGTTGTGCATGGGGTGTGTTTGGAACAGTTTGTCAGGAGCCGAGTCCAAAATTCAGCCATTCCCCATCTCAGCCCAGAAAGCAGGTAGAACAAGTTTTGTGGTGCCTTTCAGCTGTCTACCGGGGTAGTGTAAAAACTGCCAAGAGAACTCGTTTCTGGCACCTTCCGCGGTGGAGTTGTGCATGGGGTGTGTTTGGAACATTTTGTCTCCAGCTGAGACCAAAATTCAGCGTTTCCCCATCTCAGCCCAGAAAGCAGGTAGAACAAGTTTTGTGGTGCCTTTCAGCTGTCTACCGGGGTAGTGTAAAAACTGCCAAGAGAACTCGTTTCTGGCACCTTCCGCGGTGGAGTTGTGCATGGGGTGTGTTTGGAACATTTTGTCTCCAGCTGAGACCAAAATTCAGCGTTTCCCCATCTCAGCCCAGAAAGCAGGTAGAACAAGTTTTGTGGTGACTTTCAGCTGTCTACCGGGGTAGTGTAAAAAGTACCAGTAGAACTCCTTTCTGGCACTTTCCCCGGTGGAGTTGTGCATGGGGTGTGTTTGGAACATTTTGTCAGGAGCCGAGACCAAAATTCAGCGATTCCCCATCTCAGCCCAGAAAGCAGGTAGAACAAGTTTTGTGGTGCCTTTCAGCTGCCTACCGGGGTAGTGTAAAAACTACCAAGAGAACTCGTTTCTGGCACCTTCCGCGGTGGAGTTGTGCATGGGGTGTGTTTGGAACATTTTGTCACCAGCTGAGGCCAAAATTCAGCGGTTCCCCATCTCAGCCCAGAAAGCAGGTAGAACATCTTTTGTGGTGCCTTTCAGCTGTCTACCGGGGTAGTGTAAAAAGTACCAGTAGAACTCGTTTCTGGCACTTTCCCCGGTGGAGTTGTGCATGGGGTGTGTTTGGAACATTTTGTCACCAGCCGAGACCAAAATTCAGCCATTCCCCATCTCAGCCCAGAAAGCAGGTAGAACAAGTTTTGTGGTGCCTTTCAGCTGTCTACCGGGGTAGTGTAAAAAGTACCAGTAGAACTCGTTTTTGGCACTTTCCCCGGTGGAATTGTGCATGGGGTGTGTTTGGAACATTTTGTCAGGAGCCGAGACCAAAATTCAGCGATTCCCCATCTCAGCCCAGAAAGCAGGTAGAACAAGTTTTGTGGTGCCTTTCAGCTGTCTACCGGGGTAGTGTAAAAACTACCAAGAGAACTCGTTTCTGGCACTTTCCCCGGTGGAGTTGTGCATGGGGTGTGTTTGGAACATTTTGTCACCAGCCGAGTCCAAAATTCAGCGATTCCCCATCTTAGCCCAGAAAGCAGGTAGAACAAGTTTTGTGGTGCCTTTCAGCTGTCTACCGGGGTAGTGTAAAAAGTACCAGTAGAACTCGTTTCTGGCACTTTCCCCGGTGGAGTTGTGCATGGGGTGTGTTTGGAACATTTTGTCACCAGCCGAGTCCAAAATTCAGCGATTCCCCATCTCAGCCCAGAAAGCAGGTAGAACAAGTTTTGTGGTGCCTTTCAGCTGCCTACCGGGGTAGTGTAAAAACTACCAAGAGAACTCGTTTCTGGCACCTTCCCCGGTGGAGTTGTGCATGGGGTGTGTTTGGAACATTTTGTCACCAGCTGAGGCCAAAATTCAGCCATTCCCCATCTCAGTCCAGAAAGCAGGTAGAACATCTTTTGTGGTGCCTTTCAGCTGCCTACCGGGGTAGTGTAAAAACTACCAAGAGAACTCGTTTCTGGCACCTTCCCCGGTGGAGTTGTGCATGGGGTGTGTTTGGAACATTTTGTCACCAGCTGAGACCAAAATTCAGCGTTTCCCCATCTCAGCCCAGAAAGCAGGTAGAACAAGTTTTGTGGTGCCTTTCAGCTGTCTACCGGGGTAGTGTAAAAAGTACCAGTAGAACTCGTTTCTGGCACTTTCCCCGGTGGAGATGTGCATGGGGTGTGTTTGGAACATTTTGTCACCAGCCGAGACCAAAATTCAGCCATTCCCCATCTCAGCCCAGAAAGCAGGTAGAACAAGTTTTGTGGTGCCTTTCAGCTGCCTACCGGGGTAGTGTAAAAACTACCAAGAGAACTCGTTTCTGGCACCTTCCCCGGTGGAGTTGTGCATGGGGTGTGTTTGGAACATTTTGTCACCAGCTGAGGCCAAAATTCAGCGTTTCCCCATCTCAGTCCAGAAAGCAGGTAGAACATCTTTTGTGGTGGCTTTCAGCTGCCTACTGGGGTAGTGTAAAAAGTACCAGTAGAACTCGTTTCTGGCACTTTCCCCGGTGGAGTTGTGCATGGGGTGTGTTTGGAACATTTTGTCAGGAGCCGAGACCAAAATTCAGCGATTCCCCATCTCAGCCCAGAAAGCAGGTAGAACAAGTTTTGTGGTGCCTTTCAGCTGCCTACCGGGGTACTGTAAAAACTGCCAAGAGAACTCGTTTCTGGCACCTTCCGCGGTGGTGTTGTGCATGGGGTGTGTTTGGAACATTTTGTCTCCAGCTGAGACCAAAATTCAGCGTTTCCCCATCTCAGCCCAGAAAGCAGGTAGAACAACTTTTGTGGTGCCTTTCAGCTGTCTACCGGGGTAGTGTAAAAACTACCAAGAGAACTCCTTTCTGGCACTTTCCCCGGTGGAGTTGTGCATGGGGTGTGTTTGGAACATTTTGTCAGGAGCCGAGACCAAAATTCAGCGATTCCCCATCTCAGCCCAGAAAGCAGGTAGAACAACTTTTGTGGTGCCTTTCAGCTGCCTACCGGGGTAGTGTAAAAACTACTAACAGAACTCGTTTCTGGCACTTTCCCCGGTGGAGTTGTGCATGGGGTGTGTTTGGAACATTTTGTCAGGAGCCGAGACCAAAATTCAGCGATTCCCCATCTCAGCCCAGAAAGCAGGTAGAACAACTTTTGTGGTGCCTTTCAGCTGTCTACCGGGGTAGTGTAAAAAGTACCAGTAGAACTCGTTTCTGGCACTTTCCCCGGTGGAGATGTGCATGGGGTATGTTTGGAACATTTTGTCAGGAGCCGAGACCAAAATTCAGCCATTCCCCATCTCAGCCAAGAAAGCAGGTAGAACAAGTTTTGTGGTGCCTTTCAGCTGTCTACCGGGGTAGTGTAAAAAGTACCAGTAGAACTCGTTTTTGGCACTTTCCCCGGTGGAGTTGTGCATGGGGTGTGTTTGGAACATTTTGTCACCAGCTGAGGCCAAAATTCAGCGATTCCCCATCTCAGTCCAGAAAGCAGGTAGAACATCTTTTGTGGTGCCTTTCAGCTGTCTACCGGGGTAGTGTAAAAAGTACCAGTAGAACTCGTTTCTGGCACTTTCCCCGGTGGAGTTGTGCATGGGGTGTGTTTGGAACATTTTGTCACCAGCTGAGGCCAAAATTCAGCGTTTCCCCATCTCAGTCCAGAAAGCAGGTAGAACATCTTTTGTGGTGCCTTTCAGCTGCCTACTGGGGTAGTGTAAAAAGTACCAGTAGAACTCGTTTCTGGCACCTTCCCCGGTGGAGTTGTGCATGGGGTGTGTTTGGAACATTTTGTCACCAGCTGAGGCCAAAATTCAGCGTTTCCCCATCTCAGTCCAGAAAGCAGGTAGAACATCTTTTGTGGTGCCTTTCAGCTGTCTACCGGGGTAGTGTAAAAAGTACCAGTAGAACTCGTTTCTGGCACTTTCCCCGGTGGAGATGTGCGTGGGGTGTGTTTGGAACATTTTGTCACCAGCTGAGGCCAAAATTCAGCCATTCCCCATCTCAGCCCAGAAAGCAGGTAGAACAACTTTTGTGGTGCCTTTCAGCTGCCTACCGGGGTAGTGTAAAAACTACTAACAGAACTCGTTTCTGGCACCTTCCCCGGTGGAGTTGTGCATGGGGTGTGTTTGGAACAGTTTGTCAGGAGCCGAGTCCAAAATTCAGCCATTCCCCATCTCAGCCCAGAAAGCAGGTAGAACAAGTTTTGTGGTGCCTTTCAGCTGTCTACCGGGGTAGTGTAAAAACTGCCAAGAGAACTCGTTTCTGGCACCTTCCGCGGTGGAGTTGTGCATGGGGTGTGTTTGGAACATTTTGTCTCCAGCTGAGACCAAAATTCAGCGTTTCCCCATCTCAGCCCAGAAAGCAGGTAGAACAAGTTTTGTGGTGACTTTCAGCTGTCTACCGGGGTAGTGTAAAAAGTACCAGTAGAACTCCTTTCTGGCACTTTCCCCGGTGGAGTTGTGCATGGGGTGTGTTTGGAACATTTTGTCAGGAGCCGAGACCAAAATTCAGCCATTCCCCATCTCAGCCCAGAAAGCAGGTAGAACAAGTTTTGTGGTGCCTTTCAGCTGCCTACCGGGGTAGTGTAAAAACTACCAAGAGAACTCGTTTCTGGCACCTTCCGCGGTGGAGTTGTGCATGGGGTGTGTTTGGAACATTTTGTCACCAGCTGAGGCCAAAATTCAGCGGTTCCCCATCTCAGCCCAGAAAGCAGGTAGAACATCTTTTGTGGTGCCTTTCAGCTGTCTACCGGGGTAGTGTAAAAAGTACCAGTAGAACTCGTTTCTGGCACTTTCCCCGGTGGAGTTGTGCATGGGGTGTGTTTGGAACATTTTGTCACCAGCCGAGACCAAAATTCAGCCATTCCCCATCTCAGCCCAGAAAGCAGGTAGAACAAGTTTTGTGGTGCCTTTCAGCTGTCTACCGGGGTAGTGTAAAAAGTACCAGTAGAACTCGTTTTTGGCACTTTCCCCGGTGGAATTGTGCATGGGGTGTGTTTGGAACATTTTGTCACCAGCCGAGACCAAAATTCAGCGATTCCCCATCTCAGCCCAGAAAGCAGGTAGAACAAGTTTTGTGGTGCCTTTCAGCTGTCTACCGGGGTAGTGTAAAAACTACCAAGAGAACTCGTTTCTGGCACTTTCCCCGGTGGAGTTGTGCATGGGGTGTGTTTGGAACATTTTGTCACCAGCCGAGTCCAAAATTCAGCGATTCCCCATCTTAGCCCAGAAAGCAGGTAGAACAAGTTTTGTGGTGCCTTTCAGCTGTCTACCGGGGTAGTGTAAAAAGTACCAGTAGAACTCGTTTCTGGCACTTTCCCCGGTGGAGTTGTGCATGGGGTGTGTTTGGAACATTTTGTCACCAGCCGAGTCCAAAATTCAGCGATTCCCCATCTCAGCCCAGAAAGCAGGTAGAACAAGTTTTGTGGTGCCTTTCAGCTGCCTACCGGGGTAGTGTAAAAACTACCAAGAGAACTCGTTTCTGGCACCTTCCCCGGTGGAGTTGTGCATGGGGTGTGTTTGGAACATTTTGTCACCAGCTGAGGCCAAAATTCAGAGTTTCCCCATCTCAGCCCAGAAAGCAGGTAGAACATCTTTTGTGGTGCCTTTCAGCTGCCTACCGGGGTAGTGTAAAAACTACCAAGAGAACTCGTTTCTGGCACCTTCCCCGGTGGAGTTGTGCATGGGGTGTGTTTGGAACATTTTGTCACCAGCTGAGACCAAAATTCAGCGTTTCCCCATCTCAGCCCAGAAAGCAGGTAGAACAAGTTTTGTGGTGCCTTTCAGCTGTCTACCGGGGTAGTGTAAAAAGTACCAGTAGAACTCGTTTCTGGCACTTTCCCCGGTGGAGATGTGCATGGGGTGTGTTTGGAACATTTTGTCACCAGCCGAGACCAAAATTCAGCCATTCCCCATCTCAGCCCAGAAAGCAGGTAGAACAAGTTTTGTGGTGCCTTTCAGCTGCCTACCGGGGTAGTGTAAAAACTACCAAGAGAACTCGTTTCTGGCACCTTCCCCGGTGGAGTTGTGCATGGGGTGTGTTTGGAACATTTTGTCACCAGCTGAGGCCAAAATTCAGCGTTTCCCCATCTCAGTCCAGAAAGCAGGTAGAACATCTTTTGTGGTGGCTTTCAGCTGCCTACTGGGGTAGTGTAAAAAGTACCAGTAGAACTCGTTTCTGGCACTTTCCCCGGTGGAGTTGTGCATGGGGTGTGTTTGGAACATTTTGTCAGGAGCCGAGACCAAAATTCAGCGATTCCCCATCTCAGCCCAGAAAGCAGGTAGAACAAGTTTTGTGGTGCCTTTCAGCTGCCTACCGGGGTACTGTAAAAACTGCCAAGAGAACTCGTTTCTGGCACCTTCCGCGGTGGTGTTGTGCATGGGGTGTGTTTGGAACATTTTGTCTCCAGCTGAGACCAAAATTCAGCGTTTCCCCATCTCAGCCCAGAAAGCAGGTAGAACAACTTTTGTGGTGCCTTTCAGCTGTCTACCGGGGTAGTGTAAAAACTACCAAGAGAACTCCTTTCTGGCACTTTCCCCGGTGGAGTTGTGCATGGGGTGTGTTTGGAACATTTTGTCAGGAGCCGAGACCAAAATTCAGCGATTCCCCATCTCAGCCCAGAAAGCAGGTAGAACAACTTTTGTGGTGCCTTTCAGCTGCCTACCGGGGTAGTGTAAAAACTACTAACAGAACTCGTTTCTGGCACTTTCCCCGGTGGAGTTGTGCATGGGGTGTGTTTGGAACATTTTGTCAGGAGCCGAGACCAAAATTCAGCGATTCCCCATCTCAGCCCAGAAAGCAGGTAGAACAACTTTTGTGGTGCCTTTCAGCTGTCTACCGGGGTAGTGTAAAAAGTACCAGTAGAACTCGTTTCTGGCACTTTCCCCGGTGGAGATGTGCATGGGGTATGTTTGGAACATTTTGTCAGGAGCCGAGACCAAAATTCAGCCATTCCCCATCTCAGCCAAGAAAGCAGGTAGAACAAGTTTTGTGGTGCCTTTCAGCTGTCTACCGGGGTAGTGTAAAAAGTACCAGTAGAACTCGTTTTTGGCACTTTCCCCGGTGGAGTTGTGCATGGGGTGTGTTTGGAACATTTTGTCACCAGCTGAGGCCAAAATTCAGCGATTCCCCATCTCAGTCCAGAAAGCAGGTAGAACATCTTTTGTGGTGCCTTTCAGCTGTCTACCGGGGTAGTGTAAAAAGTACCAGTAGAACTCGTTTCTGGCACTTTCCCCGGTGGAGTTGTGCATGGGGTGTGTTTGGAACATTTTGTCACCAGCTGAGGCCAAAATTCAGCGTTTCCCCATCTCAGTCCAGAAAGCAGGTAGAACATCTTTTGTGGTGCCTTTCAGCTGCCTACTGGGGTAGTGTAAAAAGTACCAGTAGAACTCGTTTCTGGCACCTTCCCCGGTGGAGTTGTGCATGGGGTGTGTTTGGAACATTTTGTCACCAGCTGAGGCCAAAATTCAGCGTTTCCCCATCTCAGTCCAGAAAGCAGGTAGAACATCTTTTGTGGTGCCTTTCAGCTGTCTACCGGGGTAGTGTAAAAAGTACCAGTAGAACTCGTTTCTGGCACTTTCCCCGGTGGAGATGTGCGTGGGGTGTGTTTGGAACATTTTGTCACCAGCTGAGGCCAAAATTCAGCCATTCCCCATCTCAGCCCAGAAAGCAGGTAGAACAACTTTTGTGGTGCCTTTCAGCTGCCTACCGGGGTAGTGTAAAAACTACTAACAGAACTCGTTTCTGGCACCTTCCCCGGTGGAGTTGTGCATGGGGTGTGTTTGGAACAGTTTGTCAGGAGCCGAGTCCAAAATTCAGCCATTCCCCATCTCAGCCCAGAAAGCAGGTAGAACAAGTTTTGTGGTGCCTTTCAGCTGTCTACCGGGGTAGTGTAAAAACTGCCAAGAGAACTCGTTTCTGGCACCTTCCGCGGTGGAGTTGTGCATGGGGTGTGTTTGGAACATTTTGTCTCCAGCTGAGACCAAAATTCAGCGTTTCCCCATCTCAGCCCAGAAAGCAGGTAGAACAAGTTTTGTGGTGACTTTCAGCTGTCTACCGGGGTAGTGTAAAAAGTACCAGTAGAACTCCTTTCTGGCACTTTCCCCGGTGGAGTTGTGCATGGGGTGTGTTTGGAACATTTTGTCAGGAGCCGAGACCAAAATTCAGCCATTCCCCATCTCAGCCCAGAAAGCAGGTAGAACAAGTTTTGTGGTGCCTTTCAGCTGCCTACCGGGGTAGTGTAAAAACTACCAAGAGAACTCGTTTCTGGCACCTTCCGCGGTGGAGTTGTGCATGGGGTGTGTTTGGAACATTTTGTCACCAGCTGAGGCCAAAATTCAGCGGTTCCCCATCTCAGCCCAGAAAGCAGGTAGAACATCTTTTGTGGTGCCTTTCAGCTGTCTACCGGGGTAGTGTAAAAAGTACCAGTAGAACTCGTTTCTGGCACTTTCCCCGGTGGAGTTGTGCATGGGGTGTGTTTGGAACATTTTGTCACCAGCCGAGACCAAAATTCAGCCATTCCCCATCTCAGCCCAGAAAGCAGGTAGAACAAGTTTTGTGGTGCCTTTCAGCTGTCTACCGGGGTAGTGTAAAAAGTACCAGTAGAACTCGTTTTTGGCACTTTCCCCGGTGGAATTGTGCATGGGGTGTGTTTGGAACATTTTGTCACCAGCCGAGACCAAAATTCAGCGATTCCCCATCTCAGCCCAGAAAGCAGGTAGAACAACTTTTGTGGTGCCTTTCAGCTGTCTACCGGGGTAGTGTAAAAACTACCAAGAGAACTCGTTTCTGGCACTTTCCCCGGTGGAGTTGTGCATGGGGTGTGTTTGGAACATTTTGTCACCAGCCGAGTCCAAAATTCAGCGATTCCCCATCTTAGCCCAGAAAGCAGGTAGAACAAGTTTTGTGGTGCCTTTCAGCTGTCTACCGGGGTAGTGTAAAAAGTACCAGTAGAACTCGTTTTTGGCACTTTCCCCGGTGGAGTTGTGCATGGGGTGTGTTTGGAACATTTTGTCACCAGCCGAGTCCAAAATTCAGCGATTCCCCACCTCAGCCCAGAAAGCAGGTAGAACAACTTTTGTGGTGCCTTTCAGCTGCCTACTGGGGTAGTGTAAAAAGTACCAGTAGAACTCGTTTCTGGCACTTTCCCCGGTGGAGTTGTGCATGGGGTGTGTTTGGAACATTTTGTCACCAGCCGAGACCAAAATTCAGCCATTCCCCATCTCAGCCTAGAAAGCAGGTAGAACAACTTTTGTGGTGCCTTTCAGCTGTCTACCGGGGTAGTGTAAAAAGTACCAGTAGAACTCATTTCTGGCACTTTCCCCGGTGGAGATGTGCATGGGGTGTGTTTGGAACATTTTGTCAGGAGCCGAGACCAAAATTCAGCCATTCCCCATCTCAGCCCAGAAAGCAGGTAGAACAAGTTTTGTGGTGCCTTTCAGCTGTCTACCGGAGTAGTGTAAAAAGTACCAGTAGAACTCGTTTTTGGCACTTTCCCCGGTGGAGTTGTGCATGGGGTGTGTTTGGAACATTTTGTCACCAGCCGAGACCAAAATTCAGGCATTCCCCATCTCAGCCCAGAAAGCAGGTAGAACATCTTTTGTGGTGACTTTCAGCTGCCTACCGGGGTAGTGTAAAAACTACCAAGAGAACTCGTTTCTGGCACCTTCCCCGGTGGAGTTGTGCATGGGGTGTGTTTGGAACATTTTGTCAGGAGCCGAGACCAAAATTCAGTGATTCCCCATCTCAGTCCAGAAAGCAGGTAGAACATCTTTTGTGGTGCCTTTCAGCTGTCTACCGGGGTAGTGTAAAAAGTACCAGTAGAACTCGTTTCTGGCACCTTCCCCGGTGGAGTTGTGCATGGGGTGTGTTTGGAACATTTTGTCACCAGCTGAGGCCAAAATTCAGCGTTTCCCCATCTCAGTCCAGAAAGCAGGTAGAACATCTTTTGTGGTGCCTTTCAGCTGCCTACTGGGGTAGTGTAAAAAGTACCAGTAGAACTCGTTTCTGGCACTTTCCCCGGTGGAGTTGTGCATGGGGTGTGTTTGGAACATTTTGTCACCAGCCGAGACCAAAATTCAGCCATTCCCCATCTCAGCCTAGAAAGCAGGTAGAACAACTTTTGTGGTGCCTTTCAGCTGTCTACTGGGGTAGTGTAAAAAGTACCAGTAGAACTCGTTTTTGGCACTTTCCCCGGTGGAGTTGTGCATGGGGTGTGTTTGGAACATTTTGTCACCAGCTGAGGCCAAAATTCAGCGGTTCCCCATCTCAGCCCAGAAAGCAGGTAGAACAACTTTTGTGGTGCCTTTCAGCTGTCTACCGGGGTAGTGTAAAAAGTACCAGTAGAACTCGTTTCTGGCACTTTCCCCGGTGGAGTTGTGCATGGGGTGTGTTTGGAACATTTTGTCACCAGCCGAGACCAAAATTCAGCCATTCCCCATCTCAGCCCAGAAAGCAGGTAGAACAAGTTTTGTGGTGCCTTTCAGCTGTCTACCGGGGTAGTGTAAAAACTACCAAGAGAACTCGTTTCTGGCACTTTCCCCTGTGGAGATGTGCATGGGGTGTGTTTGGAACATTTTGTCAGGAGCCGAGACCAAAATTCAGCGATTCCCCATCTCAGCCCAGAAAGCAGGTAGAACAAGTTTTGTGGTGCCTTTCAGCTGTCTACCGGGGTAGTGTAAATAGTACCAGTAGAACTCGTTTTTGGCACTTTCCCCGGTGGAGTTGTGCATGGGGTGTGTTTGGAACATTTTGTCACCAGCCGAGACCAAAATTCAGCGATTCCCCATCTCAGCCCAGAAAGCAGGTAGAACAAGTTTTGTGGTGCCTTTCAGCTGCCTACCGGGGTAGTGTAAAAACTACCAAGAGAACTCGTTTCTGGCACCTTCCCCGGTGGAGTTGTGCATGGGGTGTGTTTGGAACATTTTGTCACCAGCTGAGGCCAAAATTCAGCGTTTCCCCATCTTAGCCCAGAAAGCAGGTAGAACATCTTTTGTGGTGCCTTTCAGCTGCCTACCGGGGTAGTGTAAAAAGTACCAGTAGAACTCCTTTCTGGCACTTTCCCCGGTGGAGATGTGCATGGGGTGTGTTTGGAACATTTTGTCAGGAGCCGAGACCAAAATTCAGCCATTCCCCGTCTCAGCCCAGAAAGCAGGTAGAACAACTTTTGTGGTGCCTTTCAGCTGTCTACCGGGGTAGTGTAAAAAGTACCAGTAGAACTCGTTTTTGGCACTTTCCCCGGTGGAGTTGTGCATGGGGTGTGTTTGAAACATTTTGTCAGGAGCCGAGACCAAAATTCAGCGATTCCCCATCTCAGCCCAGAAAGCAGGTAGAACAAGTTTTGTGGTGCCTTTCAGCTGCCTACCGGTGTAGTGTAAAAACTACCAAGAGAACTCGTTTCTGGCACCTTCCCCGGTGGAGTTGTGCATGGGGTGTGTTTGGAACAATTTGCTCACCAGCTGAGGCCAAAATTCAGCGTTTCCCCATCTCAGTCCAGAAAGCAGGTAGAACATCTTTTGTGGTGCCTTTCAGCTGCCTACCGGGGTAGTGTAAAAAATACCAGTAGAACTCGTTTCTGGCACTTTCCCCGGTGGAGTTGTGCATGGGGTGTGTTTGGAACATTTTGTCACCAGCCGAGACCAAAATTCAGCGTTTCCCCATCTCAGCCCAGAAAGCAGGTAGAACAAGTTTTGTGGTGCCTTTCAGCTGTCTACCGGGGTAGTGTAAAAAGTACCAGTAGAACTCGTTTTTGGCACTTTCCCCGGTGGAGTTGTGCATGGGGTGTGTTTGGAACATTTTGTCACCAGCCGAGACCAAAATTCAGCCATTCCCCATCTCAGCCCAGAAAGCAGGTAGAACAACTTTTGTGGTGCCTTTCAGCTGTCTACCGGGGTAGTGTAAAAAGTACCAGTAGAACTCGTTTCTGGCACTTTCCCCGGTGGAGTTGTGCATGGGGTGTGTTTGGAACATTTTGTCACCAGCCGAGACCAAAATTCAGCCATTCCCCATCTCAGCCCAGAAAGCAGGTAGAACAAGTTTTGTGGTGCCTTTCAGCTGCCTACCGGGGTAGTGTAAAAAGTACCAGTAGAACTTGTTTCTGGCACTTTCCCCGGTGGAGATGTGCATGGGGTGTGTTTGGAACATTTTGTCAGGAGCCGAGACCAAAATTCAGCGATTCCCCATCTCAGCCCAGAAAGCAGGTAGAACAAGTTTTGTGGTGCCTTTCAGCTGTCTACCGGGGTAGTGTAAAAAGTACCAGTAGAACTCGTTTTTGGCACTTTCCCCGGTGGAGTTGTGCATGGGGTGTGTTTGGAACATTTTGTCACCAGCCGAGACCAAAATTCAGCCATTCCCCATCTCAGCCCAGAAAGCAGGTAGAACAAGTTTTGTGGTGCCTTTCAGCTGCCTACCGGGGTAGTGTAAAAACTACCAAGAGAACTCGTTTCTGGCACCTTCCCCGGTGGAGTTGTGCATGGGGTGTGTTTGGAACATTTTGTCACCAGCTGAGGCCAAAATTCAGAGTTTCCCCATCTCAGTCCAGAAAGCAGGTAGAACAACTTTTGTGGTGCCTTTCAGCTGCCTACTGGGGTAGTGTAAAAAGTACCAGTAGAACTCGTTTCTGGCACTTTCCCCGGTGGAGTTGTGCATGGGGTGTGTTTGGAACATTTTGTCAGGAGCCGAGACCAAAATTCAGCCATTCCCCATCTCAGCCCAGAAAGCAGGTAGAACAACTTTTGTGGTGCCTTTCAGCTGTCTACCGGGGTAGTGTAAAAAGTACCAGTAGAACTCGTTTTTGGCACTTTCCCCGGTGGAGTTGTGCATGGGGTGTGTTTGAAACATTTTGTCAGGAGCCGAGACCAAAATTCAGCGATTCCCCATCTCAGCCCAGAAAGCAGGTAGAACAAGTTTTGTGGTGCCTTTCAGCTGCCTACCGGTGTAGTGTAAAAACTACCAAGAGAACTCGTTTCTGGCACCTTCCCCGGTGGAGTTGTGCATGGGGTGTGTTTGGAACAATTTGTCACCAGCTGAGGCCAAAATTCAGCGTTTCCCCATCTCAGTCCAGAAAGCAGGTAGAACATCTTTTGTGGTGCCTTTCAGCTGCCTACCGGGGTAGTGTAAAAAGTACCAGTAGAACTCGTTTCTGGCACTTTCCCCGGTGGAGTTGTGCATGGGGTGTGTTTGGAACATTTTGTCACCAGCCGAGACCAAAATTCAGCGTTTCCCCATCTCAGCCCAGAAAGCAGGTAGAACAAGTTTTGTGGTGCCTTTCAGCTGTCTACCGGGGTAGTGTAAAAAGTACCAGTAGAACTCGTTTTTGGCACTTTCCCCGGTGGAGTTGTGCATGGGGTGTGTTTGGAACATTTTGTCACCAGCCGAGACCAAAATTCAGCCATTCCCCATCTCAGCCCAGAAAGCAGGTAGAACAACTTTTGTGGTGCCTTTCAGCTGTCTACCGGGGTAGTGTAAAAAGTACCAGTAGAACTCGTTTCTGGCACTTTCCCCGGTGGAGTTGTGCATGGGGTGTGTTTGGAACATTTTGTCACCAGCCGAGACCAAAATTCAGCCATTCCCCATCTCAGCCCAGAAAGCAGGTAGAACAAGTTTTGTGGTGCCTTTCAGCTGTCTACCGGGGTAGTGTAAAAAGTACCAGTAGAACTTGTTTCTGGCACTTTCCCCGGTGGAGATGTGCATGGGGTGTGTTTGGAACATTTTGTCAGGAGCCGAGACCAAAATTCAGCGATTCCCCATCTCAGCCCAGAAAGCAGGTAGAACAAGTTTTGTGGTGCCTTTCAGCTGTCTACCGGGGTAGTGTAAATAGTACCAGTAGAACTCGTTTTTGGCACTTTCCCCGGTGGAGTTGTGCATGGGGTGTGTTTGGAACATTTTGTCACCAGCCGAGACCAAAATTCAGCGATTCCCCATCTCAGCCCAGAAAGCAGGTAGAACAAGTTTTGTGGTGCCTTTCAGCTGCCTACCGGGGTAGTGTAAAAACTACCAAGAGAACTCGTTTCTGGCACCTTCCCCGGTGGAGTTGTGCATGGGGTGTGTTTGGAACATTTTGTCACCAGCTGAGGCCAAAATTCAGCGTTTCCCCATCTCAGTCCAGAAAGCAGGTAGAACATCTTTTGTGGTGCCTTTCAGCTGTCTACCGGGGTAGTGTAAAAAGTACCAGTAGAACTCGTTTCTGGCACTTTCCCCGGTGGAGTTGTGCATGGGGTGTGTTTGGAACATTTTGTCACCAGCTGAGGCCAAAATTCAGCGTTTCCCCATCTCAGCCCAGAAAGCAGGTAGAACAAGTTTTGTGGTGCCTTTCAGCTGTCTACCGGGGTAGTGTAAACAGTACCAGTAGAACGCGTTTCTGGCACTTTCCCCGGTGGAGTTGTGCATGGGGTGTGTTTGGAACATTTTGTCAGGAGCCGAGTCCAAAATTCAGCCATTCCCCATCTCAGCCCAGAAAGCAGGTAGAACAACTTTTGTGGTGCCTTTCAGCTGCCTACCGGGGTAGTGTAAAAAGTACCAGTAGAACTCGTTTTTGGCACTTTCCCCGGTGGAGTTGTGCATGGGGTGTGTTTGGAACATTTTGTCACCAGCCGAGACCAAAATTCAGCCATTCCCCATCTCAGCCCAGAAAGCAGGTAGAACAAGTTTTGTGGTGCCTTTCAGCTGTCTACCGGGGTAGTGTAAAAACTACTAACAGAACTCGTTTCTGGCACCTTCCCCGGTGGAGTTGTGCATGGGGTGTGTTTGGAACATTTTGTCACCAGCTGAGTCCAAAATTCAGCGATTCCCCATCTCAGCCCAGAAAGCAGGTAGAACAAGTTTTGTGGTGCCTTTCAGCTGTCTACCGGGGTAGTGTAAAAACTACTAACAGAACTCGTTTCTGGCACCTTCCCCGGTGGAGTTGTGCATGGGGTGTGTTTGGAACATTTTGTCACCAGCCGAGACCAAAATTCAGCGATTCCCCATCTCAGCCCAGAAAGCAGGTAGAACAAGTTTTGTGGTGCCTTTCAGCTGTCTACCGGGGTAGTGTAAAAAGTACCAGTAGAACTCGTTTCTGGCACTTTCCCCGGTGGAGATGTGCGTGGGGTGTGTTTGGAACATTTTGTCAGGAGCCGAGTCCAAAATTCAGCCATTCCCCATCTCAGCCCAGAAAGCAGGTAGAACAACTTTTGTGGTGCCTTTCAGCTGCCTACCAGGGTAGTGTAAAAACTGCCAAGAGAACTCGTTTCTGGCACCTTCCGCGGTGGAGATGTGCATGGGGTGTGTTTGGAACATTTTGTCACCAGCCGAGACCAAAATTCAGCGTTTCCCCATCTCAGCCCAGAAAGCAGGTAGAACAAGTTTTGTGGTGACTTTCAGCTGTCTACCGGGGTAGTGTAAAAAGTACCAGTAGAACGCGTTTCTGGCACTTTCCCCGGTGGAGTTGTGCATGGGGTGTGTTTGGAAGATTTTGTCAGGAGCCGAGTCCAAAATTCAGCCATTCCCCATCTCAGCCCAGAAAGCAGGTAGAACAACTTTTGTGGTGCCTTTCAGCTGCCTACCGGGGTAGTGTAAAAACTACTAACAGAACTCGTTTCTGGCACCTTCCGCGGTGGAGTTGTGCATGGGGTGTGTTTGGAACATTTTGTCACCAGCTGAGTCCAAAATTCAGCGATTCCCCATCTCAGCCCAGAAAGCAGGTAGAACAAGTTTTGTGGTGCCTTTCAGCTGTCTACCGGGGTAGTGTAAAAAGTACCAGTAGAACTCGTTTCTGGCACTTTCCCCGGTGGAGTTGTGCATGGGGTGTGTTTGGAACATTTTGTCACCAGCTGAGGCCAAAATTCAGCCATTCCCCATCTCAGTCCAGAAAGCAGGTAGAACATCTTTTGTGGTGCCTTTCAGCTGTCTACCGTGGTCGTGTAAAAAGTACCAGTAGAACTCGTTTCTGGCACTTTCCCCGGTGGAATTGTGCATGGGGTGTTTTTGGAACATTTTGTCACCAGCCGAGACCAAAATTCAGCCATTCCCCATCTCAGCCCAGAAAGCAGGTAGAACAAGTTTTGTGGTGCCTTTCAGCTGCCTACCGGGGTAGTGTAAAAACTACTAACAGAACTCGTTTCTGGCACCTTCCCCGGTGGAGTTGTGCATGGGGTGTGTTTGGAACAGTTTGTCAGGAGCCGAGTCCAAAATTCAGCCATTCCCCATCTCAGCCCAGAAAGCAGGTAGAACAAGTTTTGTGGTGCCTTTCAGCTGTCTACCGGGGTAGTGTAAAAACTGCCAAGAGAACTCGTTTCTGGCACCTTCCCCGGTGGATTTGTGCATGGGGTGTGTTTGGAACATTTTGTCTCCAGCTGAGACCAAAAATCAGCGTTTCCCCATCTCAGCCCAGAAAGCAGGTAGAACAAGTTATGTGGTGACTTTCAGCTGTCTACCGGGGTAGTGTAAAAAGTACCAGTAGAACGCGTTTCTGGCACTTTCCCCGGTGGAGTTGTGCATGGGGTGTGTTTGGAACATTTTGTCAGGAGCCGAGTCCAAAATTCAGCCATTCCCCATCTCAGCCCAGAAAGCAGGTAGAACAACTTTTGTGGTGCCTTTCAGCTGTCTACCGGGGTAGTGTAAAAACTGCCAAGAGAACTCGTTTCTGGCACTTTCCCCGGTGGAGTTGTGCATGGGGTGTGTTTGGAACATTTTGTCAGGAGCCGAGTCCAAAATTCAGCCATTCCCCATCTCAGCCCAGAAAGCAGGTAGAACAACTTTTGTGGTGCCTTTCAGCTGTCTACCGGGGTAGTGTAAAAAGTACCAGTAGAACTCGTTTCTGGCACTTTCCCCAGTGGAGATGTGCATGGGGTGTGTTTGGAACATTTTGTCAGGAGCCGAGACCAAAATTCAGCCATTCCCCATCTCAGCCCAGAAAGCAGGTAGAACAACTTTTGTGGTGCCTTTCAGCTGCCTACCGGAGTAGTGTAAAAAGTACCAGTAGAACTCGTTTTTGGCACTTTCCCCGGTGGAGTTGTGCATGGGGTGTGTTTGGAACATTTTGTCAGGAGCCGAGACCAAAATTCAGCCATTCCCCATCTCAGCCCAGAAAGCAGGTAGAACAAGTTTTGTGGTGCCTTTCAGCTGTCTACCGGGGTAGTGTAAACAGTACCAGTAGAACGCGTTTCTGGCACTTTCCCCGGTGGAGTTGTGCATGGGGTGTGTTTGGAACATTTTGTCAGGAGCCGAGTCCAAAATTCAGCCATTCCCCATCTCAGCCCAGAAAGCAGGTAGAACAACTTTTGTGGTGCCTTTCAGCTGCCTACCGGGGTAGTGTAAAAACTACTAACAGAACTCGTTTCTGGCACCTTCCCCGGTGGAGTTGTGCATGGGGTGTGTTTGGAACAGTTTGTCAGGAGCCGAGTCCAAAATTCAGCCATTCCCCATCTCAGCCCAGAAAGCAGGTAGAACAAGTTTTGTGGTGCCTTTCAGCTGTCTACCGGGGTAGTGTAAAAACTGCCAAGAGAACTCGTTTCTGGCACTTTCCCCGGTGGAGTTGTGCATGGGGTGTGTTTGGAACATTTTGTCTCCAGCTGAGACCAAAATTCAGGGTTTCCCCATCTCAGCCCAGAAAGCAGGTAGAACAAGTTTTGTGGTGACTTTCAGCTGTCTACCGGGTTAGTGTAAAAAGTACCAGTAGAACTCCTTTCTGGCACTTTCCCCGGTGGAGTTGTGCATGGGGTGTGTTTGGAAGATTTTGTCAGGAGCCGAGTCCAAAATTCAGCCATTCCCCATCTCAGCCCAGAAAGCAGGTAGAACAACTTTTGTGGTGCCTTTCAGCTGCCTACCGGGGTAGTGTAAAAACTACTAACAGAACTCGTTTCTGGCACCTTCCCCGGTGGAGTTGTGCATGGGGTGTGTTTGGAACGTTTTGTCACCAGCTGAGTCCAAAATTCAGCGATTCCCCATCTCAGCCCAGAAAGCAGGTAGAACAAGTTTTGTGGTGCCTTTCAGCTGTCTACCGGGGTAGTGTAAAAAGTACCAGTAGAACTCGTTTCTGGCACTTTCCCCGGTGGAGTTGTGCATGGGGTGTGTTTGGAACATTTTGTCACCAGCTGAGGCCAAAATTCAGCGATTCCCCATCTCAGCCCAGAAAGCAGGTAGAACAAGTTTTGTGGTGCCTTTCAGCTGTCTACCGGGGTAGTGTAAAAAGTACCAGTAGAACTCCTTTCTGGCACTTTCCCCGGTGGAGTTGTGCATGGGGTGTGTTTGGAACATTTTGTCAGGAGCCGAGACCAAAATTCAGCCATTCCCCATCTCAGCCCAGAAAGCAGGTAGAACAACTTTTGTGGTGACTTTCAGCTGCCTACCGGGGTAGTGTAAAAACTACTAACAGAACTCGTTTCTGGCACTTTCCCCGGTGGAGTTGTGCATGGGGTGTGTTTGGAACATTTTGTCAGGAGCCGAGACCAAAATTCAGCGATTCCCCATCTCAGCCCAGAAAGCAGGTAGAACAACTTTTGTGGTGCCTTTCAGCTGTCTACCGGGGTAGTGTAAAAAGTACCAGTAGAACTCGTTTCTGGCACTTTCCCCGGTGGAGATGTGCATGGGGTATGTTTGGAACATTTTGTCAGGAGCCGAGACCAAAATTCAGCGTTTCCCCATCTCAGCCAAGAAAGCAGGTAGAACAAGTTTTGTGGTGCCTTTCAGCTGTCTACCGGGGTAGTGTAAAAAGTACCAGTAGAACTCGTTTTTGGCACTTTCCCCGGTGGAGTTGTGCATGGGGTGTGTTTGGAACATTTTGTCACCAGCTGAGGCCAAAATTCAGCGTTTCCCCATCTCAGTCCAGAAAGCAGGTAGAACATCTTTTGTGGTGCCTTTCAGCTGTCTACCGGGGTAGTGTAAAAAGTACCAGTAGAACTCGTTTCTGGCACTTTCCCCGGTGGAGTTGTGCATGGGGTGTGTTTGGAACATTTTGTCACCAGCTGAGGCCAAAATTCAGCGTTTCCCCATCTCAGTCCAGAAAGCAGGTAGAACATCTTTTGTGGTGGCTTTCAGCTGCCTACCGGGGTAGTGTAAAAACTACCAAGAGAACTCGTTTCTGGAACCTTCCCCGGTGGAGTTGTGCATGGGGTGTGTTTGGAACATTTTGTCACCAGCTGAGGCCAAAATTCAGCATTTCCCCATCTCAGTCCAGAAAGCAGGTAGAACATCTTTTGTGGTGCCTTTCAGCTGTCTACCGGGGTAGTGTAAAAAGTACCAGTAGAACTCGTTTCTGGCACTTTCCCCGGTGGAGATGTGCGTGGGGTGTGTTTGGAACATTTTGTCAGGAGCCGAGTCCAAAATTCAGCCATTCCCCATCTCAGCCCAGAAAGCAGGTAGAACAACTTTTGTGGTGCCTTTCAGCTGCCTACCGGGGTAGTGTAAAAACTACTAACAGAACTCGTTTCTGGCACCTTCCCCGGTGGAGTTGTGCATGGGGTGTGTTTGGAACAGTTTGTCAGGAGCCGAGTCCAAAATTCAGCCATTCCCCATCTCAGCCCAGAAAGCAGGTAGAACAAATTTTGTGGTGCCTTTCAGCTGCCTACCGGGGTAGTGTAAAAAGTACCAGTAGAACTCGTTTCTGGCACTTTCCCCGGTGGAGTTGTGCATGGGGTGTGTTTGGAACATTTTGTCACCAGCTGAGGCCAAAATTCAGCGTTTCCCCATCTCAGTCCAGAAAGCAGGTAGAACATCTTTTGTGGTGCCTTTCAGCTGCCTACCGGGGTAGTGTAAAAAGTACCAGTAGAACTCGTTTCTGGCACTTTCCCCGGTGGAATTGTGCATGGGGTGTTTTTGGAACATTTTGTCACCAGCCGAGACCAAAATTCAGCGATTCCCCATCTCAGCCCAGAAAGCAGGTAGAACAAGTTTTGTGGTGCCTTTCAGCTGTCTACCGGGGTAGTGTAAAAAGTACCAGTAGAACGCGTTTCTGGCACTTTCCCCTGTGGAGTTGTGCATGGGGTGTGTTTGGAACATTTTGTCAGGAGCCGAGTCCAAAATTCAGCGTTTCCCCATCTCAGCCCAGAAAGCAGGTAGAACATCTTTTGTGGTGCCTTTCAGCTGTCTACCGGGGTAGTGTAAAAAGTACCAGTAGAACTCGTTTCTGGCACTTTCCCCGGTGGAGATGTGCGTGGGGTGTGTTTGGAACATTTTGTCAGGAGCCGAGTCCAAAATTCAGCCATTCCCCATCTCAGCCCAGAAAGCAGGTAGAACAACTTTTGTGGTGCCTTTCAGCTGCCTACCAGGGTAGTGTAAAAACTACTAACAGAACTCGTTTCTGGCACCTTCCGCGGTGGAGATGTGCATGGGGTGTGTTTGGAACATTTTGTCACCAGCCGAGACCAAAATTCAGCGTTTCCCCATCTCAGCCCAGAAAGCAGGTAGAACAAGTTTTGTGGTGACTTTCAGCTGTCTACCGGGGTAGTGTAAAAAGTACCAGTAGAACTCGTTTCTGGCACTTTCCCCGGTGGAGTTGTGCATGGGGTGTGTTTGGAAGATTTTGTCAGGAGCCGAGTCCAAAATTCAGCCATTCCCCATCTCAGCCCAGAAAGCAGGTAGAACAACTTTTGTGGTGCCTTTCAGCTGCCTACCGGGGTAGTGTAAAAACTACTAACAGAACTCGTTTCTGGCACCTTCCGCGGTGGAGTTGTGCATGGGGTGTGTTTGGAACATTTTGTCACCAGCTGAGTCCAAAATTCAGCGATTCCCCATCTCAGCCCAGAAAGCAGGTAGAACAAGTTTTGTGGTGCCTTTCAGCTGTCTACCGGGGTAGTGTAAAAAGTACCAGTAGAACTCGTTTCTGGCACTTTCCCCGGTGGAGTTGTGCATGGGGTGTGTTTGGAACATTTTGTCACCAGCTGAGGCCAAAATTCAGCGTTTCCCCATCTCAGTCCAGAAAGCAGGTAGAACATCTTTTGTGGTGCCTTTCAGCTGTCTACCGTGGTCGTGTAAAAAGTACCAGTAGAACTCGTTTCTGGCACTTTCCCCGGTGGAATTGTGCATGGGGTGTTTTTGGAACATTTTGTCACCAGCCGAGACCAAAATTCAGCCATTCCCCATCTCAGCCCAGAAAGCAGGTAGAACAAGTTTTGTGGTGCCTTTCAGCTGCCTACCGGGGTAGTGTAAAAACTACTAACAGAACTCGTTTCTGGCACCTTCCCCGGTGGAGTTGTGCATGGGGTGTGTTTGGAACAGTTTGTCAGGAGCCGAGTCCAAAATTCAGCCATTCCCCATCTCAGCCCAGAAAGCAGGTAGAACAAGTTTTGTGGTGCCTTTCAGCTGTCTACCGGGGTAGTGTAAAAACTGCCAAGAGAACTCGTTTCTGGCACCTTCCCCGGTGGATTTGTGCATGGGGTGTGTTTGGAACATTTTGTCTCCAGCTGAGACCAAAAATCAGCGTTTCCCCATCTCAGCCCAGAAAGCAGGTAGAACAAGTTTTGTGGTGACTTTCAGCTGTCTACCGGGGTAGTGTAAAAAGTACCAGTAGAACGCGTTTCTGGCACTTTCCCCGGTGGAGTTGTGCATGGGGTGTGTTTGGAACATTTTGTCAGGAGCCGAGTCCAAAATTCAGCCATTCCCCATCTCAGCCCAGAAAGCAGGTAGAACAACTTTTGTGGTGCCTTTCAGCTGTCTACCGGGGTAGTGTAAAAACTGCCAAGAGAACTCGTTTCTGGCACTTTCCCCGGTGGAGTTGTGCATGGGGTGTGTTTGGAACATTTTGTCAGGAGCCGAGTCCAAAATTCAGCCATTCCCCATCTCAGCCCAGAAAGCAGGTAGAACAACTTTTGTGGTGCCTTTCAGCTGTCTACCGGGGTAGTGTAAAAAGTACCAGTAGAACTCGTTTCTGGCACTTTCCCCAGTGGAGATGTGCATGGGGTGTGTTTGGAACATTTTGTCAGGAGCCGAGACCAAAATTCAGCCATTCCCCATCTCAGCCCAGAAAGCAGGTAGAACAACTTTTGTGGTGCCTTTCAGCTGCCTACCGGAGTAGTGTAAAAAGTACCAGTAGAACTCGTTTTTGGCACTTTCCCCGGTGGAGTTGTGCATGGGGTGTGTTTGGAACATTTTGTCACCAGCCGAGACCAAAATTCAGCCATTCCCCATCTCAGCCCAGAAAGCAGGTAGAACAACTTTTGTGGTGCCTTTCAGCTGTCTACCGGGGTAGTGTAAACAGTACCAGTAGAACGCGTTTCTGGCACTTTCCCCGGTGGAGTTGTGCATGGGGTGTGTTTGGAACATTTTGTCACCAGCCGAGACCAAAATTCAGCCATTCCCCATCTCAGCCCAGAAAGCAGGTAGAACAACTTTTGTGGTGCCTTTCAGCTGCCTACCGGGGTAGTGTAAAAACTACTAACAGAACTCGTTTCTGGCACCTTCCCCGGTGGAGTTGTGCATGGGGTGTGTTTGGAACAGTTTGTCAGGAGCCGAGTCCAAAATTCAGCCATTCCCCATCTCAGCCCAGAAAGCAGGTAGAACAAGTTTTGTGGTGCCTTTCAGCTGTCTACCGGGGTAGTGTAAAAACTGCCAAGAGAACTCGTTTCTGGCACTTTCCCCGGTGGAGTTGTGCATGGGGTGTGTTTGGAACATTTTGTCTCCAGCTGAGACCAAAATTCAGGGTTTCCCCATCTCAGCCCAGAAAGCAGGTAGAACAAGTTTTGTGGTGACTTTCAGCTGTCTACCGGGTTAGTGTAAAAAGTACCAGTAGAACTCCTTTCTGGCACTTTCCCCGGTGGAGTTGTGCATGGGGTGTGTTTGGAAGATTTTGTCAGGAGCCGAGTCCAAAATTCAGCCATTCCCCATCTCAGCCCAGAAAGCAGGTAGAACAACTTTTGTGGTGCCTTTCAGCTGCCTACCGGGGTAGTGTAAAAACTACTAACAGAACTCGTTTCTGGCACCTTCCCCGGTGGAGTTGTGCATGGGGTGTGTTTGGAACGTTTTGTCACCAGCTGAGTCCAAAATTCAGCGATTCCCCATCTCAGCCCAGAAAGCAGGTAGAACAAGTTTTGTGGTGCCTTTCAGCTGTCTACCGGGGTAGTGTAAAAAGTACCAGTAGAACTCGTTTCTGGCACTTTCCCCGGTGGAGTTGTGCATGGGGTGTGTTTGGAACATTTTGTCACCAGCTGAGGCCAAAATTCAGCCATTCCCCATCTCAGCCCAGAAAGCAGGTAGAACAACTTTTGTGGTGCCTTTCAGCTGCCTACCGGGGTAGTGTAAAAACTACTAACAGAACTCGTTTCTGGCACCTTCCCCGGTGGAGTTGTGCATGGGGTGTGTTTGGAACAGTTTGTCAGGAGCCGAGTCCAAAATTCAGCCATTCCCCATCTCAGCCCAGAAAGCAGGTAGAACAAGTTTTGTGGTGCCTTTCAGCTGTCTACCGGGGTAGTGTAAAAACTGCCAAGAGAACTCGTTTCTGGCACTTTCCCCGGTGGAGTTGTGCATGGGGTGTGTTTGGAACATTTTGTCTCCAGCTGAGACCAAAATTCAGGGTTTCCCCATCTCAGCCCAGAAAGCAGGTAGAACAAGTTTTGTGGTGACTTTCAGCTGTCTACCGGGTTAGTGTAAAAAGTACCAGTAGAACTCCTTTCTGGCACTTTCCCCGGTGGAGTTGTGCATGGGGTGTGTTTGGAAGATTTTGTCAGGAGCCGAGTCCAAAATTCAGCCATTCCCCATCTCAGCCCAGAAAGCAGGTAGAACAACTTTTGTGGTGCCTTTCAGCTGCCTACCGGGGTAGTGTAAAAACTACTAACAGAACTCGTTTCTGGCACCTTCCCCGGTGGAGTTGTGCATGGGGTGTGTTTGGAACGTTTTGTCACCAGCTGAGTCCAAAATTCAGCGATTCCCCATCTCAGCCCAGAAAGCAGGTAGAACAAGTTTTGTGGTGCCTTTCAGCTGTCTACCGGGGTAGTGTAAAAAGTACCAGTAGAACTCGTTTCTGGCACTTTCCCCGGTGGAGTTGTGCATGGGGTGTGTTTGGAACATTTTGTCACCAGCTGAGGCCAAAATTCAGCGATTCCCCATCTCAGCCCAGAAAGCAGGTAGAACAAGTTTTGTGGTGACTTTCAGCTGTCTACCGGGGTAGTGTAAAAAGTACCAGTAGAACTCGTTTCTGGCACTTTCCCCGGTGGAGTTGTGCATGGGGTGTGTTTGGAAGATTTTGTCAGGAGCCGAGTCCAAAATTCAGCCATTCCCCATCTCAGCCCAGAAAGCAGGTAGAACAACTTTTGTGGTGCCTTTCAGCTGCCTACCGGGGTAGTGTAAAAACTACTAACAGAACTCGTTTCTGGCACCTTCCGCGGTGGAGTTGTGCATGGGGTGTGTTTGGAACATTTTGTCACCAGCTGAGTCCAAAATTCAGCGATTCCCCATCTCAGCCCAGAAAGCAGGTAGAACAAGTTTTGTGGTGCCTTTCAGCTGTCTACCGGGGTAGTGTAAAAAGTACCAGTAGAACTCCTTTCTGGCACTTTCCCCGGTGGAGTTGTGCATGGGGTGTGTTTGGAACATTTTGTCAGGAGCCGAGACCAAAATTCAGCCATTCCCCATCTCAGCCCAGAAAGCAGGTAGAACAACTTTTGTGGTGCCTTTCAGCTGCCTACCGGGGTAGTGTAAAAACTACTAACAGAACTCGTTTCTGGCACTTTCCCCGGTGGAGTTGTGCATGGGGTGTGTTTGGAACATTTTGTCACCAGCCGAGACCAAAATTCAGCCATTCCCCATCTCAGCCCAGAAAGCAGGTAGAACAACTTTTGTGGTGCCTTTCAGCTGTCTACCGGGGTAGTGTAAAAAGTACCAGTAGAACTCGTTTCTGGCACTTTCCCCGGTGGAGATGTGCATGGGGTATGTTTGGAACATTTTGTCAGGAGCCGAGACCAAAATTCAGCGTTTCCCCATCTCAGCCAAGAAAGCAGGTAGAACAAGTTTTGTGGTGCCTTTCAGCTGTCTACCGGGGTAGTGTAAAAAGTACCAGTAGAACTCGTTTTTGGCACTTTCCCCGGTGGAGTTGTGCATGGGGTGTGTTTGGAACATTTTGTCACCAGCTGAGGCCAAAATTCAGCGTTTCCCCATCTCAGTCCAGAAAGCAGGTAGAACATCTTTTGTGGTGCCTTTCAGCTGTCTACCGGGGTAGTGTAAAAAGTACCAGTAGAACTCGTTTCTGGCACTTTCCCCGGTGGAGTTGTGCATGGGGTGTGTTTGGAACATTTTGTCACCAGCTGAGGCCAAAATTCAGCGTTTCCCCATCTCAGTCCAGAAAGCAGGTAGAACATCTTTTGTGGTGGCTTTCAGCTGCCTACTGGGGTAGTGTAAAAAGTACCAGTAGAACTCGTTTCTGGAACCTTCCCCGGTGGAGTTGTGCATGGGGTGTGTTTGGAACATTTTGTCACCAGCTGAGGCCAAAATTCAGCATTTCCCCATCTCAGTCCAGAAAGCAGGTAGAACATCTTTTGTGGTGCCTTTCAGCTGTCTACCGGGGTAGTGTAAAAAGTACCAGTAGAACTCGTTTCTGGCACTTTCCCCGGTGGAGATGTGCGTGGGGTGTGTTTGGAACATTTTGTCAGGAGCCGAGTCCAAAATTCAGCCATTCCCCATCTCAGCCCAGAAAGCAGGTAGAACAACTTTTGTGGTGCCTTTCAGCTGCCTACCGGGGTAGTGTAAAAACTACTAACAGAACTCGTTTCTGGCACCTTCCCCGGTGGAGTTGTGCATGGGGTGTGTTTGGAACAGTTTGTCAGGAGCCGAGTCCAAAATTCAGCCATTCCCCATCTCAGCCCAGAAAGCAGGTAGAACAAATTTTGTGGTGCCTTTCAGCTGCCTACCGGGGTAGTGTAAAAAGTACCAGTAGAACTCGTTTCTGGCACTTTCCCCGGTGGAGTTGTGCATGGGGTGTGTTTGGAACATTTTGTCACCAGCTGAGGCCAAAATTCAGCGTTTCCCCATCTCAGTCCAGAAAGCAGGTAGAACATCTTTTGTGGTGCCTTTCAGCTGTCTACCGGGGTAGTGTAAAAAGTACCAGTAGAACTCGTTTCTGGCACTTTCCCCGGTGGAATTGTGCATGGGGTGTTTTTGGAACATTTTGTCACCAGCCGAGACCAAAATTCAGCGATTCCCCATCTCAGCCCAGAAAGCAGGTAGAACAAGTTTTGTGGTGCCTTTCAGCTGTCTACCGGGGTAGTGTAAAAAGTACCAGTAGAACGCGTTTCTGGCACTTTCCCCTGTGGAGTTGTGCATGGGGTGTGTTTGGAACATTTTGTCAGGAGCCGAGTCCAAAATTCAGCCATTCCCCATCTCAGCCCAGAAAGCAGGTAGAACAACTTTTGTGGTGCCTTTCAGCTGCCTACCGGGGTAGTGTAAAAACTACTAACAGAACTCGTTTCTGGAACCTTCCCCGGTGGAGTTGTGCATGGGGTGTGTTTGGAACATTTTGTCAGGAGCCGAGTCCAAAATTCAGCCATTCCCCATCTCAGCCCAGAAAGCAGGTAGAACAAGTTTTGTGGTGCCTTTCAGCTGTCTACCGGGGTAGTGTAAAAAGTACCAGTAGAACTCGTTTTTGGCACTTTCCCCGGTGGAGTTGTGCATGGGGTGTGTTTGGAACATTTTGTCTCCAGCTGAGACCATAATTCAGCGATTCCCCATCTCAGCCCAGAAAGCAGGTAGAACAAGTTTTGTGGTGCCTTTCAGATGCCTACCGGGGTAGTGTAAAAACTGCCAACAGAACTCGTTTCTGGCACCTTCCGCGGTGGAGTTGTGCATGGGGTGTGTTTGGAACATTTTGTCTCCAGCTGAGACCAAAATTCAGCGTTTCCCCATCTCAGCCCAGAAAGCAGGTAGAACAAGTTTTGTGGTGCCTTTCAGCTGCCTACCGGGGTAGTGTAAAAAGTACCAGTAGAACTCGTTTTTGGCACTTTCCCCGGTGGAGATGTGCATGGGGTGTGTTTGGAACATTTTGTCAGGAGCCGAGTCCAAAATTCAGCCATTCCCCATCTCAGCCCAGAAAGCAGGTAGAACAAGTTTTGTGGTGCCTTTCAGCTGCCTACCGGGGTAGTGTAAAAACTACTAACAGAACTCGTTTCTGGCACCTTCCCCGGTGGAGTTGTGCATGGGGTGTGTTTGGAACAGTTTGTCAGGAGCCGAGTCCAAAATTCAGCCATTCCCCATCTCAGCCCAGAAAGCAGGTAGAACAAGTTTTGTGGTGCCTTTCAGCTGTCTACCGGGGTAGTGTAAAAACTGCCAAGAGAACTCGTTTCTGGCACCTTCCGCGGTGGAGTTGTTCATGGGGTGTGTTTGGAACATTTTGTCTCCAGCTGAGACCAAAAATCAGCGTTTCCCCATCTCAGCCCAGAAAGCAGGTAGAACAAGTTTTGTGGTGACTTTCAGCTGTCTACCGGGGTAGTGTAAAAAGTACCAGTAGAACGCGTTTCTGGCACTTTCCCCGGTGGAGTTGTGCATGGGGTGTGTTTGGAACATTTTGTCAGGAGCCGAGTCCAAAATTCAGCCATTCCCCATCTCAGCCCAGAAAGCAGGTAGAACAACTTTTGTGGTGCCTTTCAGCTGCCTACCGGGGTAGTGTAAAAACTGCCAAGAGAACTCGTTTCTGGCACTTTCCCCGGTGGAGTTGTGCATGGGGTGTGTTTGGAACATTTTGTCAGGAGCCGAGTCCAAAATTCAGCCATTCCCCATCTCAGCCCAGAAAGCAGGTAGAACAACTTTTGTGGTGCCTTTCAGCTGTCTACCGGGGTAGTGTAAAAAGTACCAGTAGAACTCGTTTCTGGCACTTTCCCCAGTGGAGATGTGCATGGGGTGTGTTTGGAACATTTTGTCAGGAGCCGAGACCAAAATTCAGCCATTCCCCATCTCAGCCCAGAAAGCAGGTAGAACAACTTTTGTGGTGCCTTTCAGCTGTCTACCGGGGTAGTGTAAAAAGTACCAGTAGAACTCGTTTTTGGCACTTTCCCCGGTGGAGTTGTGCATGGGGTGTGTTTGGAACATTTTGTCACCAGCCGAGACCAAAATTCAGCCATTCCCCATCTCAGCCCAGAAAGCAGGTAGAACAAGTTTTGTGGTGCCTTTCAGCTGTCTACCGGGGTAGTGTAAACAGTACCAGTAGAACGCGTTTCTGGCACTTTCCCCGGTGGAGTTGTGCATGGGGTGTGTTTGGAAGATTTTGTCAGGAGCCGAGTCCAAAATTCAGCCATTCCCCATCTCAGCCCAGAAAGCAGGTAGAACAACTTTTGTGGTGCCTTTCAGCTGCCTACCGGGGTAGTGTAAAAACTACTAACAGAACTTGTTTCTGGCACTTTCCCCGGTGGAGTTGTGCATGGGGTGTGTTTGGAACAGTTTGTCAGGAGCCGAGTCCAAAATTCAGCCATTCCCCATCTCAGCCCAGAAAGCAGGTAGAACAAGTTTTGTGGTGCCTTTCAGCTGTCTACCGGGGTAGTGTAAAAACTGCCAAGAGAACTCGTTTCTGGCACTTTCCCCGGTGGAGTTGTGCATGGGGTGTGTTTGGAACATTTTGTCTCCAGCTGAGACCAAAATTCAGCGTTTCCCCATCTCAGCCCAGAAAGCAGGTAGAACAAGTTTTGTGGTGACTTTCAGCTGTCTACCGGGTTAGTGTAAAAAGTACCAGTAGAACTCCTTTCTGGCACTTTCCCCGGTGGAGTTGTGCATGGGGTGTGTTTGGAAGATTTTGTCAGGAGCCGAGTCCAAAATTCAGCGATTCCCCATCTCAGCCCAGAAAGCAGGTAGAACAACTTTTGTGGTGCCTTTCAGCTGCCTACCGGGGTAGTGTAAAAACTACTAACAGAACTCGTTTCTGGCACCTTCCCCGGTGGAGTTGTGCATGGGGTGTGTTTGGAACATTTTGTCACCAGCTGAGTCCAAAATTCAGCGATTCCCCATCTCAGCCCAGAAAGCAGGTAGAACAAGTTTTGTGGTGCCTTTCAGCTGTCTACCGGGGTAGTGTAAAAAGTACCAGTAGAACTCGTTTCTGGCACTTTCCCCGGTGGAGATGTGCATGGGGTATGTTTGGAACATTTTGTCAGGAGCCGAGACCAAAATTCAGCGTTTCCCCATCTCAGCCAAGAAAGCAGGTAGAACAAGTTTTGTGGTGCCTTTCAGCTGTCTACCGGGGTAGTGTAAAAAGTACCAGTAGAACTCGTTTTTGGCACTTTCCCCGGTGGAGTTGTGCATGGGGTGTGTTTGGAACATTTTGTCACCAGCTGAGGCCAAAATTCAGCGTTTCCCCATCTCAGTCCAGAAAGCAGGTAGAACATCTTTTGTGGTGCCTTTCAGCTGTCTACCGGGGTAGTGTAAAAAGTACCAGTAGAACTCGTTTCTGGCACTTTCCCCGGTGGAGTTGTGCATGGGGTGTGTTTGGAACATTTTGTCACCAGCTGAGGCCAAAATTCAGCGTTTCCCCATCTCAGTCCAGAAAGCAGGTAGAACATCTTTTGTGGTGGCTTTCAGCTGCCTACTGGGGTAGTGTAAAAAGTACCAGTAGAACTCGTTTCTGGAACCTTCCCCGGTGGAGTTGTGCATGGGGTGTGTTTGGAACATTTTGTCACCAGCTGAGGCCAAAATTCAGCGTTTCCCCATCTCAGTCCAGAAAGCAGGTAGAACATCTTTTGTGGTGGCTTTCAGCTGCCTACTGGGGTAGTGTAAAAAGTACCAGTAGAACTCGTTTCTGGAACCTTCCCCGGTGGAGTTGTGCATGGGGTGTGTTTGGAACATTTTGTCACCAGCTGAGGCCAAAATTCAGCATTTCCCCATCTCAGTCCAGAAAGCAGGTAGAACATCTTTTGTGGTGCCTTTCAGCTGCGTACTGGGGTAGTGTAAAAAGTACCAGTAGAACTCGTTTCTGGCACTTTCCCCGGTGGAGATGTGCGTGGGGTGTGTTTGGAACATTTTGTCAGGAGCCGAGTCCAAAATTCAGCCATTCCCCATCTCAGCCCAGAAAGCAGGTAGAACAACTTTTGTGGTGCCTTTCAGCTGCCTACCGGGGTAGTGTAAAAACTACTAACAGAACTCGTTTCTGGCACCTTCCCCGGTGGAGTTGTGCATGGGGTGTGTTTGGAACAGTTTGTCAGGAGCCGAGTCCAAAATTCAGCCATTCCCCATCTCAGCCCAGAAAGCAGGTAGAACAAGTTTTGTGGTGCCTTTCAGCTGTCTACCGGGGTAGTGTAAAAAGTACCAGTAGAACTCCTTTCTGGCACTTTCCCCGGTGGAGTTGTGCATGGGGTGTGTTTGGAAGATTTTGTCAGGAGCCGAGTCCAAAATTCAGCCATTCCCCATCTCAGCCCAGAAAGCAGGTAGAACAACTTTTGTGGTGCCTTTCAGCTGCCTACCGGGGTAGTGTAAAAAGTACCAGTAGAACTCCTTTCTGGCACTTTCCCCGGTGGAGATGTGCATGGGGTGTGTTTGGAACATTTTGTCAGGAGCCGAGTCCAAAATTCAGCCATTCCCCATCTCAGCCCAGAAAGCAGGTAGAACATCTTTTGTGGTGCCTTTCAGCTGTCTACCGGGGTAGTGTAAAAAGTACCAGTAGAACTCGTTTCTGGCACCTTCCCCGGTGGAATTGTGCATGGGGTGTTTTTGGAACATTTTGTCACCAGCCGAGACCAAAATTCAGCGATTCCCCATCTCAGCCCAGAAAGCAGGTAGAACAAGTTATGTGGTGCCTTTCAGCTGTCTACCGGGGTAGTGTAAAAAGTACCAGTAGAACGCGTTTCTGGCACTTTCCCCTGTGGAGTTGTGCATGGGGTGTGTTTGGAACATTTTGTCAGGAGCCGAGTCCAAAATTCAGCCATTCCCCATCTCAGCCCAGAAAGCAGGTAGAACAACTTTTGTGGTGCCTTTCAGCTGCCTACCGGGGTAGTGTAAAAACTACTAACAGAACTCGTTTCTGGCACCTTCCGCGGTGGAGTTGTGCATGGGGTGTGTTTGGAACATTTTGTCAGGAGCCGAGTCCAAAATTGAGCCATTCCCCATCTCAGCCCAGAAAGCAGGTAGAACAACTTTTGTGGTGCCTTTCAGCTGCCTACCGGGGTAGTGTAAAAAGTACCAGTAGAACTCGTTTTTGGCACTTTCCCCGGTGGAGTTGTGCATGGGGTGTGTTTGGAACATTTTGTCTCCAGCTGAGACCAAAATTCAGCGATTCCCCATCTCAGCCCAGAAAGCAGGTAGAACAAGTTTTGTGGTGCCTTTCAGATGCCTACCGGGGTAGTGTAAAAACTGCCAACAGAACTCGTTTCTGGCACCTTCCGCGGTGGAGTTGTGCATGGGGTGTGTTTGGAACATTTTGTCTCCAGCTGAGACCAAAATTCAGCGTTTCCCCATCTCAGCCCAGAAAGCAGGTAGAACAAGTTTTGTGGTGACTTTCAGCTGTCTACCGGGGTAGTGTAAAAAGTACCAGTAGAACTCCTTTCTGGCACTTTCCCCGGTGGAGTTGTGCATGGGGTGTGTTTGGAACATTTTGTCAGGAGCCGAGTCCAAAATTCAGCCATTCCCCATCTCAGCCCAGAAAGCAGGTAGAATAACTTTTGTGGTGCCTTTCAGCTGCCTACCGGGGTAGTGTAAAAACTACTAACAGAACTCGTTTCTGGCACCTTCCCCGGTGGAGTTGTGCATGGGGTGTGTTTGGAACATTTTGTCACCAGCCGAGTCCAAAATTCAGCCATTCCCCATCTCAGCCCAGAAAGCAGGTAGAACAAGTTTTGTGGTGCCTTTCAGCTGTCTACCGGGGTAGTGTAAAAAGTACCAGTAGAACTCGTTTTTGGCACTTTCCCCGGTGGAGTTGTGCATGGGGTGTGTTTGGAACATTTTGTCAGGAGCCGAGACCAAAATTCAGCCATTCCCCATCTCAGCCCAGAAAGCAGGTAGAACAACTTTTGTGGTGCCTTTCAGCTGCCTACCGGGGTAGTGTAAAAACTACTAACAGAACTCGTTTCTGGCACTTTCCCCGGTGGAGTTGTGCATACGGTGTGTTTGGAACATTTTGTCAGGAGCCGAGACCAAAATTCAGCGATTCCCCATCTCAGCCCAGAAAGCAGGTAGAACAACTTTTGTGGTGCCTTTCAGCTGTCTACCGGGGTAGTGTAAAAAGTACCAGTAGAACTCGTTTCTGGCACTTTCCCCGGTGGAGATGTGCATGGGGTATGTTTGGAACATTTTGTCAGGAGCCGAGACCAAAATTCAGCGTTTCCCCATCTCAGCCAAGAAAGCAGGTAGAACAAGTTTTGTGGTGCCTTTCAGCTGTCTACCGGGGTAGTGTAAAAAGTACCAGTAGAACTCGTTTTTGGCACTTTCCCCGGTGGAGTTGTGCATGGGGTGTGTTTGGAACAATTTGTCACCAGCTGAGGCCAAAATTCAGCGTTTCCCCATCTCAGTCCAGAAAGCAGGTAGAACATCTTTTGTGGTGCCTTTCAGCTGTCTACCGGGGTAGTGTAAAAAGTACCAGTAGAACTCGTTTCTGGCACTTTCCCCGGTGGAGTTGTGCATGGGGTGTGTTTGGAACATTTTGTCACCAGCTGAGGCCAAAATTCAGCGTTTCCCCATCTCAGTCCAGAAAGCAGGTAGAACATCTTTTGTGGTGGCTTTCAGCTGCCTACTGGGGTAGTGTAAAAAGTACCAGTAGAACTCGTTTCTGGAACCTTCCCCGGTGGAGTTGTGCATGGGGTGTGTTTGGAACATTTTGTCACCAGCTGAGGCCAAAATTCAGCATTTCCCCATCTCAGTCCAGAAAGCAGGTAGAACATCTTTTGTGGTGCCTTTCAGCTGTCTACCGGGGTAGTGTAAAAAGTACCAGTAGAACTCGTTTCTGGCACTTTCCCCGGTGGAATTGTGCATGGGGTGTTTTTGGAACATTTTGTCACCAGCCGAGACCAAAATTCAGCGATTCCCCATCTCAGCCCAGAAAGCAGGTAGAACAAGTTTTGTGGTGCCTTTCAGCTGTCTACCGGGGTAGTGTAAAAAGTACCAGTAGATCGCGTTTCTGGCACTTTCCCCGGTGGAGTTGTGGATGGGGTGTGTTTGGAACATTTTGTCAGGAGCCGAGTCCAAAATTCAGCCATTCCCCATCTCAGCCCAGAAAGCAGGTAGAACAACTTTTGTGGTGCCTTTCAGCTGCCTACCGGGGTAGTGTAAAAACTACTAACAGAACTCGTTTCTGGCACCTTCCCCGGTGGAGTTGTGCATGGGGTGTGTTTGGAACAGTTTGTCAGGAGCCGAGTCCAAAATTCAGCCATTCCCCATCTCAGCCCAGAAAGCAGGTAGAACAAGTTTTGTGGTGCCTTTCAGCTGTCTACCGGGGTAGTGTAAAAACTGCCAAGAGAACTCGTTTCTGGCACCTTCCGCGGTGGAGTTGTGCATGGGGTGTGTTTGGAACATTTTGTCTCCAGCTGAGACCAAAATTCAGCGTTTCCCCATCTCAGCCCAGAAAGCAGGTAGAACAAGTTTTGTGGTGACTTTCAGCTGTCTACCGGGGTAGTGTAAAAAGTACCAGTAGAACTCCTTTCTGGCACTTTCCCCGGTGGAGTTGTGCATGGGGTGCGTTTGGAACATTTTGTCAGGAGCCGAGTCCAAAATTCAGCCATTCCCCATCTCAGCCCAGAAAGCAGGTAGAACAACTTTTGTGGTGCCTTTCAGCTGCCTACCGGGGTAGTGTAAAAACTACTAACAGAACTCGTTTCTGGCACCTTCCCCGGTGGAGTTGTGCATGGGGTGTGTTTGGAACATTTTGTCACCAGCTGAGTCCAAAATTCAGCGATTCCCCATCTCAGCCCAGAAAGCAGGTAGAACAAGTTTTGTGGTGCCTTTCAGCTGTCTACCGGGGTAGTGTAAAAAGTACCAGTAGAACTCCTTTCTGGCACTTTCCCCGGTGGAGTTGTGCATGGGGTGTGTTTGGAACATTTTGTCAGGAGCCGAGACCAAAATTCAGCCATTCCCCATCTCAGCCCAGAAAGCAGGTAGAACAACTTTTGTGGTGCCTTTCAGCTGCCTACCGGGGTAGTGTAAAAACTACTAACAGAACTCGTTTCTGGCACTTTCCCCGGTGGAGTTGTGCATGGGGTGTGTTTGGAACATTTTGTCAGGAGCCGAGACCAAAATTCAGCGATTCCCCATCTCAGCCCAGAAAGCAGGTAGAACAACTTTTGTGGTGCCTTTCAGCTGTCTACCGGGGTAGTGTAAAAAGTACCAGTAGAACTCGTTTCTGGCACTTTCCCCGGTGGAGATGTGCATGGGGTATGTTTGGAACATTTTGTCAGGAGCCGAGACCAAAATTCAGCGTTTCCCCATCTCAGCCAAGAAAGCAGGTAGAACAAGTTTTGTGGTGCCTTTCAGCTGTCTACCGGGGTAGTGTAAAAAGTACCAGTAGAACTCGTTTTTGGCACTTTCCCCGGTGGAGTTGTGCATGGGGTGTGTTTGGAACATTTTGTCACCAGCTGAGGCCAAAATTCAGCGTTTCCCCATCTCAGTCCAGAAAGCAGGTAGAACATCTTTTGTGGTGCCTTTCAGCTGTCTACCGGGGTAGTGTAAAAAGTACCAGTAGAACTCGTTTCTGGCACTTTCCCCGGTGGAGTTGTGCATGGGGTGTGTTTGGAACATTTTGTCACCAGCTGAGGCCAAAATTCAGCGTTTCCCCATCTCAGTCCAGAAAGCAGGTAGAACATCTTTTGTGGTGCCTTTCAGCTGCCTACTGGGGTAGTGTAAAAAGTACCAGTAGAACTCGTTTCTGGAACCTTCCCCGGTGGAGTTGTGCATGGGGTGTGTTTGGAACATTTTGTCAGGAGCCGGGTCCAAAATTCAGCCATTCCCCATCTCAGTCCAGAAAGCAGGTAGAACATCTTTTGTGGTGCCTTTCAGCTGTCTACCGGGGTAGTGTAAAAAGTACCAGTAGAACTCGTTTCTGGCACTTTCCCCGGTGGAGTTGTGCATGGGGTGTGTTTGGAACATTTTGTCACCAGCTGAGGCCAAAATTCAGCGTTTCCCCATCTCAGTCCAGAAAGCAGGTAGAACATCTTTTGTGGTGCCTTTCAGCTGTCTACCGGGGTAGTGTAAAAAGTACCAGTAGAACTCGTTTCTGGCACTTTCCCCGGTGGAATTGTGCATGGGGTGTTTTTGGAACATTTTGTCACCAGCCGAGACCAAAATTCAGCGATTCCCCATCTCAGCCCAGAAAGCAGGTAGAACATCTTTTGTGGTGCCTTTCAGCTGTCTACCGGGGTAGTGTAAAAAGTACCAGTAGAACGCGTTTCTGGCACTTTCCCCGGTGGAGTTGTGCATGGGGTGTGTTTGGAACATTTTGTCAGGAGCCGAGTCCAAAATTCAGCCATTCCCCATCTCAGCCCAGAAAGCAGGTAGAACAACTTTTGTGGTGCCTTTCAGCTGCCTACCGGGGTAGTGTAAAAACTACTAACAGAACTCGTTTCTGGAACCTTCCCCGGTGGAGTTGTGCATGGGGTGTGTTTGGAACATTTTGTCAGGAGCCGAGTCCAAAATTCAGCCATTCCCCATCTCAGCCCAGAAAGCAGGTAGAACAACTTTTGTGGTGCCTTTCAGCTGTCTACCGGGGTAGTGTAAAAAGTACCAGTAGAACTCGTTTTTGGCACTTTCCCCGGTGGAGTTGTGCATGGGGTGTGTTTGGAACATTTTGTCTCCAGCTGAGACCAAAATTCAGCGATTCCCCATCTCAGCCCAGAAAGCAGGTAGAACAAGTTTTGTGGTGCCTTTCAGATGCCTACCGGGGTAGTGTAAAAACTGCCAACAGAACTCGTTTCTGGCACTTTCCCCGGTGGAGTTGTGCATGGGGTGTGTTTGGAACATTTTGTCAGGAGCCGAGACCAAAATTCAGCCATTCCCCATCTCAGCCCAGAAAGCAGGTAGAACAAGTTTTGTGGTGACTTTCAGCTGTCTACCGGGGTAGTGTAAAAAGTACCAGTAGAACTCGTTTCTGGCACTTTCCCCGGTGGAGTTGTGCAGGGGGTGTGTTTGGAACATTTTGTCAGGAGCCGAGTCCAAAATTCAGCCATTCCCCATCTCAGCCCAGAAAGCAGGTAGAATAACTTTTGTGGTGCCTTTCAGCTGCCTACCGGGGTAGTGTAAAAACTACTAACAGAACTCGTTTCTGGCACCTTCCCCGGTGGAGTTGTGCATGGGGTGTGTTTGGAACATTTTGTCACCAGCCGAGTCCAAAATTCAGCCATTCCCCATCTCAGCCCAGAAAGCAGGTAGAACAAGTTTTGTGGTGCCTTTCAGATGCCTACCGGGGTAGTGTAAAAAGTACCAGTAGAACTCGTTTTTGGCACTTTCCCCAGTGGAGTTGTGCATGGGGTGTGTTTGGAACATTTTGTCACCAGCTGAGGCCAAAATTCAGCGTTTCCCCATCTCAGTCCAGAAAGCAGGTAGAACATCTTTTGTGGTGCCTTTCAGCTGCCTACCGGGGTAGTGTAAAAAGTACCAGTAGAACTCGTTTCTGGCACTTTCCCCGGTGGAGTTGTGCATGGGGTGTGTTTGGAACATTTTGTCACCAGCCGAGACCAAAATTCAGCGATTCCCCATCTCAGCCCAGAAAGCAGGTAGAACAAGTATTGTGGTGCCTTTCAGCTGTCTACCGGTGTAGTGTAAAAAGTACCAGTAGAACTCGTTTTTGGCACTTTCCCCGGTGGAGATGTGCATGGGGTGTGTTTGGAACATTTTGTCAGGAGCCGAGTCCAAAATTCAGCCATTCCCCATCTCAGCCCAGAAAGCAGGTAGAACAACTTTTGTGGTGCCTTTCAGCTGCCTACCGGGGTAGTGTAAAAACTACTAACAGAACTCGTTTCTGGCACTTTCCCCGGTGGAGTTGTGCATGGGGTGTGTTTGGAACATTTTGTCAGGAGCCGAGACCAAAATTCAGCGATTCCCCATCTCAGCCCAGAAAGCAGGTAGAACAACTTTTGTGGTGCCTTTCAGCTGTCTACCGGGGTAGTGTAAAAAGTACCAGTAGAACTCGTTTCTGGCACTTTCCCCGGTGGAGATGTGCATGGGGTATGTTTGGAACATTTTGTCAGGAGCCGAGACCAAAATTCAGCGTTTCCCCATCTCAGCCAAGAAAGCAGGTAGAACAAGTTTTGTGGTGCCTTTCAGCTGTCTACCGGGGTAGTGTAAAAAGTACCAGTAGAACTCGTTTTTGGCACTTTCCCCGGTGGAGTTGTGCATGGGGTGTGTTTGGAACATTTTGTCACCAGCTGAGGCCAAAATTCAGCGTTTCCCCATCTCAGTCCAGAAAGCAGGTAGAACATCTTTTGTGGTGCCTTTCAGCTGTCTACCGGGGTAGTGTAAAAAGTACCAGTAGAACTCGTTTCTGGCACTTTCCCCGGTGGAGTTGTGCATGGGGTGTGTTTGGAACATTTTGTCACCAGCTGAGGCCAAAATTCAGCGTTTCCCCATCTCAGTCCAGAAAGCAGGTAGAACATCTTTTGTGGTGGCTTTCAGCTGCCTACTGGGGTAGTGTAAAAAGTACCAGTAGAACTCGTTTCTGGAACCTTCCCCGGTGGAGTTGTGCATGGGGTGTGTTTGGAACATTTTGTCACCAGCTGAGGCCAAAATTCAGCATTTCCCCATCTCAGTCCAGAAAGCAGGTAGAACATCTTTTGTGGTGCCTTTCAGCTGTCTACCGGGGTAGTGTAAAAAGTACCAGTAGAACTCGTTTCTGGCACTTTCCCCGGTGGAGATGTGCGTGGGGTGCGTTTGGAACATTTTGTCAGGAGCCGAGTCCAAAATTCAGCCATTCCCCATCTCAGCCCAGAAAGCAGGTAGAACAAGTTTTGTGGTGCCTTTCAGCTGTCTACCGGGGGTAGTGTAAAAACTGCCAAGAGAACTCGTTTCTGGCACCTTCCGCGGTGGAGTTGTGCATGGGGTGTGTTTGGAACATTTTGTCTCCAGCTGAGACCAAAATTCAGCGTTTCCCCATCTCAGCCCAGAAAGCAGGTAGAACAAGTTTTGTGGTGACTTTCAGCTGTCTACCGGGGTAGTGTAAAAAGTACCAGTAGAACTCCTTTCTGGCACTTTCCCCGGTGGAGTTGTGCATGGGGTGTGTTTGGAAGATTTTGTCAGGAGCCGAGTCCAAAATTCAGCCATTCCCCATCTCAGCCCAGAAAGCAGGTAGAACAACTTTTGTGGTGCCTTTCAGCTGCCTACCGGGGTAGTGTAAAAACTACTAACAGAACTCGTTTCTGGCACCTTCCCCGGTGGAGTTGTGCATGGGGTGTGTTTGGAACATTTTGTCAGGAGCCGAGTCCAAAATTCAGCGATTCCCCATCTCAGCCCAGAAAGCAGGTAGAACAAGTTTTGTGGTGCCTTTCAGCTGTCTACCGGGGTAGTGTAAAAAGTACCAGTAGAACTCCTTTCTGGCACTTTCCCCGGTGGAGTTGTGCATGGGGTGTGTTTGGAACATTTTGTCAGGAGCCGAGACCAAAATTCAGCCATTCCCCATCTCAGCCCAGAAAGCAGGTAGAACAACTTTTGTGGTGCCTTTCAGCTGCCTACCGGGGTAGTGTAAAAACTACTAACAGAACTCGTTTCTGGCACTTTCCCCGGTGGAGTTGTGCATGGGGTGTGTTTGGAACATTTTGTCAGGAGCCGAGACCAAAATTCAGCGATTCCCCATCTCAGCCCAGAAAGCAGGTAGAACAACTTTTGTGGTGCCTTTCAGCTGTCTACCGGGGTAGTGTAAAAAGTACCAGTAGAACTCGTTTCTGGCACTTTCCCCGGTGGAGATGTGCATGGGGTATGTTTGGAACATTTTGTCAGGAGCCGAGACCAAAATTCAGCGTTTCCCCATCTCAGCCAAGAAAGCAGGTAGAACAAGTTTTGTGGTGCCTTTCAGCTGTCTACCGGGGTAGTGTAAAAAGTACCAGTAGAACTCGTTTTTGGCACTTTCCCCGGTGGAGTTGTGCATGGGGTGTGTTTGGAACATTTTGTCACCAGCTGAGGCCAAAATTCAGCGTTTCCCCATCTCAGTCCAGAAAGCAGGTAGAACATCTTTTGTGGTGCCTTTCAGCTGTCTACCGGGGTAGTGTAAAAAGTACCAGTAGAACTCGTTTCTGGCACTTTCCCCGGTGGAGTTGTGCATGGGGTGTGTTTGGAACATTTTGTCACCAGCTGAGGCCAAAATTCAGCGTTTCCCCATCTCAGTCCAGAAAGCAGGTAGAACATCTTTTGTGGTGGCTTTCAGCTGCCTACTGGGGTAGTGTAAAAAGTACCAGTAGAACTCGTTTCTGGAACCTTCCCCGGTGGAGTTGTGCATGGGGTGTGTTTGGAACATTTTGTCACCAGCTGAGGCCAAAATTCAGCATTTCCCCATCTCAGTCCAGAAAGCAGGTAGAACATCTTTTGTGGTGCCTTTCAGCTGTCTACCGGGGTAGTGTAAAAAGTACCAGTAGAACTCGTTTCTGGCACTTTCCCCGGTGGAGATGTGCGTGGGGTGTGTTTGGAACATTTTGTCAGGAGCCGAGTCCAAAATTCAGCCATTCCCCATCTCAGCCCAGAAAGCAGGTAGAACAAGTTTTGTGGTGCCTTTCAGCTGCCTACCGGGGTAGTGTAAAAACTGCCAAGAGAACTCGTTTCTGGCACCTTCCGCGGTGGAGTTGTGCATGGGGTGTGTTTGGAACATTTTGTCTCCAGCTGAGACCAAAATTCAGCGTTTCCCCATCTCAGCCCAGAAAGCAGGTAGAACAAGTTTTGTGGTGACTTTCAGCTGTCTACCGGGGTAGTGTAAAAAGTACCAGTAGAACTCCTTTCTGGCACTTTCCCCGGTGGAGTTGTGCATGGGGTGTGTTTGGAAGATTTTGTCAGGAGCCGAGTCCAAAATTCAGCCATTCCCCATCTCAGCCCAGAAAGCAGGTAGAACAACTTTTGTGGTGCCTTTCAGCTGCCTACCGGGGTAGTGTAAAAACTACTAACAGAACTCGTTTCTGGCACCTTCCCCGGTGGAGTTGTGCATGGGGTGTGTTTGGAACATTTTGTCACCAGCTGAGTCCAAAATTCAGCGATTCCCCATCTCAGCCCAGAAAGCAGGTAGAACAAGTTTTGTGGTGCCTTTCAGCTGTCTACCGGGGTAGTGTAAAAAGTACCAGTAGAACTCCTTTCTGGCACTTTCCCCGGTGGAGTTGTGCATGGGGTGTGTTTGGAACATTTTGTCAGGAGCCGAGACCAAAATTCAGCCATTCCCCATCTCAGCCCAGAAAGCAGGTAGAACAACTTTTGTGGTGCCTTTCAGCTGCCTACCGGGGTAGTGTAAAAACTACTAACAGAACTCGTTTCTGGCACTTTCCCCGGTGGAGTTGTGCATGGGGTGTGTTTGGAACATTTTGTCAGGAGCCGAGACCAAAATTCAGCGATTCCCCATCTCAGCCCAGAAAGCAGGTAGAACAACTTTTGTGGTGCCTTTCAGCTGTCTACCGGGGTAGTGTAAAAAGTACCAGTAGAACTCGTTTCTGGCACTTTCCCCGGTGGAGATGTGCGTGGGGTATGTTTGGAACATTTTGTCAGGAGCCGAGACCAAAATTCAGCGTTTCCCCATCTCAGTCCAGAAAGCAGGTAGAACATCTTTTGTGGTGCCTTTCAGCTGTCTACCGGGGTAGTGTAAAAAGTACCAGTAGAACTCGTTTTTGGCACCTTCCCCGGTGGAGTTGTGCATGGGGTGTGTTTGGAACATTTTGTCACCAGCTGAGGCCAAAATTCAGCGTTTCCCCATCTCAGTCCAGAAAGCAGGTAGAACATCTTTTGTGGTGCCTTTCAGCTGTCTACCGGGGTAGTGTAAAAAGTACCAGTAGAACTCGTTTCTGGCACTTTCCCCGGTGGAGTTGTGCATGGGGTGTGTTTGGAACATTTTGTCACCAGCTGAGGCCAAAATTCAGCGTTTCCCCATCTCAGTCCAGAAAGCAGGTAGAACATCTTTTGTGGTGGCTTTCAGCTGCCTACTGGGGTAGTGTAAAAAGTACCAGTAGAACTCGTTTCTGGAACCTTCCCCGGTGGAGTTGTGCATGGGGTGTGTTTGGAACATTTTGTCACCAGCTGAGGCCAAAATTCAGCATTTCCCCATCTCAGCCCAGAAAGCAGGTAGAACATCTTTTGTGGTGCCTTTCAGCTGTCTACCGGGGTAGTGTAAAAAGTACCAGTAGAACTCGTTTCTGGCACTTTCCCCGGTGGAGATGTGCGTGGGGTGTGTTTGGAACATTTTGTCAGGAGCCGAGTCCAAAATTCAGCCATTCCCCATCTCAGCCCAGAAAGCAGGTAGAACAACTTTTGTGGTGCCTTTCAGCTGCCTACCGGGGTAGTGTAAAAACTACTAACAGAACTCGTTTCTGGCACCTTCCCCGGTGGAGTTGTGCATGGGGTGTGTTTGGAACATTTTGTCACCAGCCGAGTCCAAAATTCAGCCATTCCCCATCTCAGCCCAGAAAGCAGGTAGAACAAGTTTTGTGGTGCCTTTCAGATGCCTACCGGGGTAGTGTAAAAAGTACCAGTAGAACTCGTTTTTGGCACTTTCCCCAGTGGAGTTGTGCATGGGGTGTGTTTGGAACATTTTGTCACCAGCTGAGGCCAAAATTCAGCGTTTCCCCATCTCAGTCCAGAAAGCAGGTAGAACATCTTTTGTGGTGCCTTTCAGCTGCCTACCGGGGTAGTGTAAAAAGTACCAGTAGAACTCGTTTCTGGCACTTTCCCCGGTGGAGTTGTGCATGGGGTGTGTTTGGAACATTTTGTCACCAGCCGAGACCAAAATTCAGCGATTCCCCATCTCAGCCCAGAAAGCAGGTAGAACAAGTATTGTGGTGCCTTTCAGCTGTCTACCGGTGTAGTGTAAAAAGTACCAGTAGAACTCGTTTTTGGCACTTTCCCCGGTGGAGATGTGCATGGGGTGTTTTTGGAACATTTTGTCACCAGCCGAGTCCAAAATTCAGCCATTCCCCATCTCAGCCCAGAAAGCAGGTAGAACAACTTTTGTGGTGCCTTTCAGCTGCCTACCGGGGTAGTGTAAAAACTACTAACAGAACTCGTTTCTGGCACCTTCCCCGGTGGAGTTGTGCATGGGGTGTGTTTGGAACATTTTGTCACCAGCTGAGTCCAAAATTCAGCGATTCCCCATCTCAGCCCAGAAAGCAGGTAGAACAAGTTTTGTGGTGCCTTTCAGCTGTCTACCGGGGTAGTGTAAAAAGTACCAGTAGAACTCCTTTCTGGCACTTTCCCCGGTGGAGTTGTGCATGGGGTGTGTTTGGAAGATTTTGTCAGGAGCCGAGACCAAAATTCAGCCATTCCCCATCTCAGCCCAGAAAGCAGGTAGAACAAGTTTTGTGGTGCCTTTCAGCTGTCTACCGGGGTAGTGTAAAAAGTACCAGTAGAACTCGTTTTTGGCACTTTCCCCGGTGGAGTTGTGCATGGGGTGTTTTTGGAACATTTTGTCACCAGCTGAGGCCAAAATTCAGCGTTTCCCCATCTCAGTCCAGAAAGCAGGTAGAACATCTTTTCTGGTGCCTTTCAGCTGTCTACCGGGGTAGTGTAAAAAGTACCAGTAGAACTCGTTTCTGGCACTTTCCCCGGTGGAGTTGTGCATGGGGTGTGTTTGGAACATTTTGTCACCAGCTGAGGCCAAAATTCAGCATTTCCCCATCTCAGTCCAGAAAGCAGGTAGAACATCTTTTGTGGTGGCTTTCAGCTGCCTACTGGGGTAGTGTAAAAAGTACCAGTAGAACTCGTTTCTGGAACCTTCCCCGGTGGAGTTGTGCATGGGGTGTGTTTGGAACATTTTGTCACCAGCTGAGGCCAAAATTCAGCATTTCCCCATCTCAGCCCAGAAAGCAGGTAGAACATCTTTTGTGGTGCCTTTCAGCTGTCTACCGGGGTAGTGTAAAAAGTACCAGTAGAACTCGTTTCTGGCACTTTCCCCGGTGGAGATGTGCGTGGGGTGTGTTTGGAACATTTTGTCAGGAGCCGAGTCCAAAATTCAGCCATTCCCCATCTCAGCCCAGAAAGCAGGTAGAATAACTTTTGTGGTGCCTTTCAGCTGCCTACCGGGGTAGTGTAAAAACTACTAACAGAACTCGTTTCTGGCACCTTCCCCGGTGGAGTTGTGCATGGGGTGTGTTTGGAACATTTTGTCACCAGCCGAGTCCAAAATTCAGCCATTCCCCATCTCAGCCCAGAAAGCAGGTAGAACAAGTTTTGTGGTGCCTTTCAGATGCCTACCGGGGTAGTGTAAAAAGTACCAGTAGAACTCGTTTCTGGCACTTTCCCCGGTGGAGTTGTGCATGGGGTGTGTTTGGAACATTTTGTCAGGAGCCGAGTCCAAAATTCAGCGTTTCCCCATCTCAGTCCAGAAAGCAGGTAGAACATCTTTTGTGGTGCCTTTCAGCTGCCTACCGGGGTAGTGTAAAAAGTACCAGTAGAACTCGTTTCTGGCACTTTCCCCGGTGGAGTTGTGCATGGGGTGTGTTTGGAACATTTTGTCACCAGCCGAGACCAAAATTCAGCGATTCCCCATCTCAGCCCAGAAAGCAGGTAGAACAAGTATTGTGGTGCCTTTCAGCTGTCTACCGGGGTAGTGTAAAAAGTACCAGTAGAACTCGTTTTTGGCACTTTCCCCGGTGGAGATGTGCATGGGGTGTTTTTGGAACATTTTGTCACCAGCCGAGTCCAAAATTCAGCCATTCCCCATCTCAGCCCAGAAAGCAGGTAGAACAACTTTTGTGGTGCCTTTCAGCTGCCTACCGGGGTAGTGTAAAAACTACTAACAGAACTCGTTTCTGGCACCTTCCCCGGTGGAGTTGTGCATGGGGTGTGTTTGGAACAGTTTGTCAGGAGCCGAGTCCAAAATTCAGCCATTCCCCATCTCAGCCCAGAAAGCAGGTAGAACAAGTTTTGTGGTGCCTTTCAGCTGTCTACCGGGGTAGTGTAAAAACTGCCAAGAGAACTCGTTTCTGGCACCTTCCGCGGTGGAGTTGTGCATGGGGTGTGTTTGGAACATTTTGTCTCCAGCTGAGACCAAAATTCAGCGTTTCCCCATCTCAGCCCAGAAAGCAGGTAGAACAAGTTTTGTGGTGCCTTTCAGCTGTCTACCGGGGTAGTGTAAAAACTACTAACAGAACTCGTTTCTGGCACTTTCCCCGGTGGAGTTGTGCATGGGGTGTGTTTGGAACATTTTGTCACCAGCCGAGACCAAAATTCAGCCATTCCCCATCTCAGCCCAGAAAGCAGGTAGAACAAGTTTTGTGGTGCCTTTCAGCTGCCTACCGGGGTAGTGTAAAAACTACCAACAGAACTCCTTTCTGCCACTTTCCCCGGTGGAGTTGTGCATGGGGTGTGTTTGGAACATTTTGTCACCAGCTGAGGCCAAAATTCAGCGTTTCCCCATCTCAGCCCAGAAAGCAGGTAGAACATCTTTTGTGGTGCCTTTCAGCTGCCTACTGGGGTAGTGTAAAAAGTACCAGTAGAACTCGTTTCTGGCACTTTCCCCGGTGGAGTTGTGCATGGGGTGTGTTTGGAACATTTTGTCAGGAGCCGAGACCAAAATTCAGCCATTCCCCATCTCAGCCCAGAAAGCAGGTAGAACAAGTTTTGTGGTGCCTTTCAGCTGTCTACCGGGGTAGTGTAAAAAGTACCAGTAGAACTCGTTTTTGGCACTTTCCCCGGTGGAGTTGTGCATGGGGTGTGTTTGGAACATTTTGTCACCAGCCGAGTCCAAAATTCAGCGATTCCCCATCTCAGCCCAGAAAGCAGGTAGAACAAGTTTTGTGGTGCCTTTCAGCTGTCTACCGGGGTAGTGTAAAAAGTACCAGTAGAACTCGTTTCTGGCACTTTCCCCGGTGGAGTTGTGCATGGGGTGTGTTTGGAACATTTTGTCACCAGCTGAGGCCAAAATTCAGCATTTCCCCATCTCAGCCCAGAAAGCAGGTAGAACATCTTTTGTGGTGCCTTTCAGCTGTCTACCGGGGTAGTGTAAAAAGTACCAGTAGAACTCGTTTCTGGCACTTTCCCCGGTGGAGATGTGCGTGGGGTGTGTTTGGAACATTTTGTCAGGAGCCGAGTCCAAAATTCAGCCATTCCCCATCTCAGTCCAGAAAGCAGGTAGAATAACTTTTGTGGTGCCTTTCAGCTGCCTACCGGGGTAGTGTAAAAACTACTAACAGAACTCGTTTCTGGCACCTTCCCCGGTGGAGTTGTGCATGGGGTGTGTTTGGAACATTTTGTCACCAGCCGAGTCCAAAATTCAGCCATTCCCCATCTCAGCCCAGAAAGCAGGTAGAACAAGTTTTGTGGTGCCTTTCAGATGCCTACCGGGGTAGTGTAAAAAGTACCAGTAGAACTCGTTTTTGGCACTTTCCCCAGTGGAGATGTGCATGGGGTGTGTTTGGAACATTTTGTCACCAGCTGAGGCCAAAATTCAGCGTTTCCCCATCTCAGTCCAGAAAGCAGGTAGAACATCTTTTGTGGTGCCTTTCAGCTGCCTACCGGGGTAGTGTAAAAAGTACCAGTAGAACTCGTTTCTGGCACTTTCCCCGGTGGAGTTGTGCATGGGGTGTGTTTGGAACATTTTGTCACCAGCCGAGACCAAAATTCAGCGATTCCCCATCTCAGCCCAGAAAGCAGGTAGAACAAGTATTGTGGTGCCTTTCAGCTGTCTACCGGTGTAGTGTAAAAAGTACCAGTAGAACTCGTTTTTGGCACTTTCCCCGGTGGAGATGTGCATGGGGTGTGTTTGGAACATTTTGTCACCAGCTGAGACCAAAATTCAGTCATTCCCCATCTCAGCCCAGAAAGCAGGTAGAACAACTTTTGTGGTGCCTTTCAGCTGCCTACCGGGGTAGTGTAAAAACTACTAACAGAACTCGTTTCTGGCACCTTCCCCGGTGGAGTTGTGCATACGGTGTGTTTGGAACATTTTGTCAGGAGCCGAGTCCAAAATTCAGCCATTCCCCATCTCAGCCCAGAAAGCAGGTAGAACAAGTTTTGTGGTGCCTTTCAGCTGTCTACCGGGGTAGTGTAAAAAGTACCAGTAGAACTCGTTTCTGGCACTTTCCCCGGTGGAGATGTGCATGGGGTGTGTTTGGAACATTTTGTCAGGAGCCGAGACCAAAATTCAGCGTTTCCCCATCTCAGCCCAGAAAGCAGGTAGAACAAGTTTTGTGGTGCCTTTCAGCTGTCTACCGGGGTAGTGTAAAAAGTACCAGTAGAACTCCTTTCTGGCACTTTCCCCGGTGGAGTTGTGCATGGGGTGTGTTTGGAACATTTTGTCACCAGCTGAGGCCAAAATTCAGCGTTTCCCCATCTCAGCCCAGAAAGCAGGTAGAACATCTTTTGTGGTGCCTTTCAGCTGCCTACTGGGGTAGTGTAAAAAGTACCAGTAGAACTCGTTTCTGGCACTTTCCCCGGTGGAGTTGTGCATGGGGTGTGTTTGGAACATTTTGTCAGGAGCCGAGACCAAAATTCAGCCATTCCCCATCTCAGCCCAGAAAGCAGGTAGAACAAGTTTTGTGGTGCCTTTCAGCTGTCTACCGGGGTAGTGTAAAAAGTACCAGTAGAACTCGTTTTTGGCACTTTCCCCGGTGGAATTGTGCATGGGGTGTGTTTGGAACATTTTGTCACCAGCCGAGACCAAAATTCAGCGATTCCCCATCTCAGCCCAGAAAGCAGGTAGAACAAGTTTTGTGGTGCCTTTCAGCTGCCTACCGGGGTACTGTAAAAACTACCAAGAGAACTCGTTTCTGGCACCTTCCGCGGTGGAGTTGTGCATGGGGTGTGTTTGGAACATTTTGTCACCAGCCGAGTCCAAAATTCAGCGATTCCCCATCTCAGCCCAGAAAGCAGGTAGAACAAGTTTTGTGGTGCCTTTCAGCTGTCTACCGGGGTAGTGTAAAAACTACTAACAGTACTCGTTTCTGGCACCTTCCCCGGTGGAGTTGTGCATGGGGTGTGTTTGGAACATTTTGTCACCAGCCGAGACCAAAATTCAGCCATTCCCCATCTCAGCCCAGAAAGCAGGTAGAACAAGTTTTGTGGTGCCTTTCAGCTGTCTACCGGGGTAGTGTAAAAAGTACCAGTAGAACTCGTTTTTGGCACTTTCCCCGGTGGAGTTGTGCATGGGGTGTGTTTGGAACATTTTGTCAGGAGCCGAGTCCAAAATTCAGCGGTTCCCCATCTCAGCCCAGAAAGCAGGTAGAACAAGTTTTGTGGTGCCTTTCAGCTGTCTACCGGGGTAGTGTAAAAAGTACCAGTAGAACTCGTTTCTGGCACTTTCCCCGGTGGAGATGTGCATGGGGTGTGTTTGGAACATTTTGTCAGGAGCCGAGACCAAAATTCAGCGATTCCCCATCTCAGCCCAGAAAGCAGGTAGAACAAGTTTTGTGGTGCCTTTCAGCTGCCTACCGGGGTAGTGTAAAAAGTACCAGTAGAACTCGTTTCTGGCACCTTCCCCGGTGGAGTTGTGCATACGGTGTGTTTGGAACATTTTGTCAGGAGCCGAGTCCAAAATTCAGCCATTCCCCATCTCAGCCCAGAAAGCAGGTAGAACAAGTTTTGTGGTGCCTTTCAGCTGTCTACCGGGGTAGTGTAAAAAGTACCAGTAGAACTCGTTTCTGGCACTTTCCCCGGTGGAGTTGTGCATGGGGTGTGTTTGGAACATTTTGTCACCAGCTGAGGCCAAAATTCAGCATTTCCCCATCTCAGCCCAGAAAGCAGGTAGAACATCTTTTGTGGTGCCTTTCAGCTGTCTACCGGGGTAGTGTAAAAAGTACCAGTAGAACTCGTTTCTGGCACTTTCCCCGGTGGAGATGTGCGTGGGGTGTGTTTGGAACATTTTGTCAGGAGCCGAGTCCAAAATTCAGCCATTCCCCATCTCAGTCCAGAAAGCAGGTAGAATAACTTTTGTGGTGCCTTTCAGCTGCCTACCGGGGTAGTGTAAAAACTACTAACAGAACTCGTTTCTGGCACCTTCCCCGGTGGAGTTGTGCATGGGGTGTGTTTGGAACATTTTGTCACCAGCCGAGTCCAAAATTCAGCCATTCCCCATCTCAGCCCAGAAAGCAGGTAGAACAAGTTTTGTGGTGCCTTTCAGATGCCTACCGGGGTAGTGTAAAAAGTACCAGTAGAACTCGTTTTTGGCACTTTCCCCAGTGGAGATGTGCATGGGGTGTGTTTGGAACATTTTGTCACCAGCTGAGGCCAAAATTCAGCGTTTCCCCATCTCAGTCCAGAAAGCAGGTAGAACATCTTTTGTGGTGCCTTTCAGCTGCCTACCGGGGTAGTGTAAAAAGTACCAGTAGAACTCGTTTCTGGCACTTTCCCCGGTGGAGTTGTGCATGGGGTGTGTTTGGAACATTTTGTCACCAGCCGAGACCAAAATTCAGCGATTCCCCATCTCAGCCCAGAAAGCAGGTAGAACAAGTATTGTGGTGCCTTTCAGCTGTCTACCGGTGTAGTGTAAAAAGTACCAGTAGAACTCGTTTCTGGCACTTTCCCCGGTGGAATTGTGCATGGGGTGTGTTTGGAACATTTTGTCACCAGCCGAGTCCAAAATTCAGCCATTCCCCATCTCAGCCCAGAAAGCAGGTAGAACAACTTTTGTGGTGCCTTTCAGCTGCCTACCGGGGTAGTGTAAAAACTACTAACAGAACTCGTTTCTGGCACCTTCCCCGGTGGAGTTGTGCATACGGTGTGTTTGGAACATTTTGTCAGGAGCCGAGTCCAAAATTCAGCCATTCCCCATCTCAGCCCAGAAAGCAGGTAGAACAAGTTTTGTGGTGCCTTTCAGCTGTCTACCGGGGTAGTGTAAAAAGTACCAGTAGAACTCGTTTCTGGCACTTTCCCCGGTGGAGATGTGCATGGGGTGTGTTTGGAACATTTTGTCAGGAGCCGAGACCAAAATTCAGCGTTTCCCCATCTCAGCCCAGAAAGCAGGTAGAACAAGTTTTGTGGTGCCTTTCAGCTGTCTACCGGGGTAGTGTAAAAAGTACCAGTAGAACTCCTTTCTGGCACTTTCCCCGGTGGAGTTGTGCATGGGGTGTGTTTGGAACATTTTGTCACCAGCTGAGGCCAAAATTCAGCGTTTCCCCATCTCAGCCCAGAAAGCAGGTAGAACATCTTTTGTGGTGCCTTTCAGCTGCCTACTGGGGTAGTGTAAAAAGTACCAGTAGAACTCGTTTCTGGCACTTTCCCCGGTGGAGTTGTGCATGGGGTGTGTTTGGAACATTTTGTCAGGAGCCGAGACCAAAATTCAGCCATTCCCCATCTCAGCCCAGAAAGCAGGTAGAACAAGTTTTGCGGTGCCTTTCAGCTGTCTACCGGGGTAGTGTAAAAAGTACCAGTAGAACTCGTTTTTGGCACTTTCCCCGGTGGAATTGTGCATGGGGTGTGTTTGGAACATTTTGTCACCAGCCGAGACCAAAATTCAGCGATTCCCCATCTCAGCCCAGAAAGCAGGTAGAACAAGTTTTGTGGTGCCTTTCAGCTGCCTACCGGGGTACTGTAAAAACTACCAAGAGAACTCGTTTCTGGCACCTTCCGCGGTGGAGTTGTGCATGGGGTGTGTTTGGAACATTTTGTCACCAGCCGAGTCCAAAATTCAGCGATTCCCCATCTCAGCCCAGAAAGCAGGTAGAACAAGTTTTGTGGTGCCTTTCAGCTGTCTACCGGGGTAGTGTAAAAACTACTAACAGTACTCGTTTCTGGCACCTTCCCCGGTGGAGTTGTGCATGGGGTGTGTTTGGAACATTTTGTCACCAGCCGAGACCAAAATTCAGCCATTCCCCATCTCAGCCCAGAAAGCAGGTAGAACAAGTTTTGTGGTGCCTTTCAGCTGTCTACCGGGGTAGTGTAAAAAGTACCAGTAGAACTCGTTTTTGGCACTTTCCCCGGTGGAGTTGTGCATGGGGTGTGTTTGGAACATTTTGTCAGGAGCCGAGTCCAAAATTCAGCGGTTCCCCATCTCAGCCCAGAAAGCAGGTAGAACAAGTTTTGTGGTGCCTTTCAGCTGTCTACCGGGGTAGTGTAAAAAGTACCAGTAGAACTCGTTTCTGGCACTTTCCCCGGTGGAGATGTGCATGGGGTGTGTTTGGAACATTTTGTCAGGAGCCGAGACCAAAATTCAGCGATTCCCCATCTCAGCCCAGAAAGCAGGTAGAACAAGTTTTGTGGTGCCTTTCAGCTGCCTACCGGGGTAGTGTAAAAAGTACCAGTAGAACTCGTTTCTGGCACCTTCCCCGGTGGAGTTGTGCATACGGTGTGTTTGGAACATTTTGTCAGGAGCCGAGTCCAAAATTCAGCCATTCCCCATCTCAGCCCAGAAAGCAGGTAGAACAAGTTTTGTGGTGCCTTTCAGCTGCCTACCGGGGTAGTGTAAAAACTACCAACAGAACTCCTTTCTGGCACCTTCCGCGGTGGAGTTGTGCATGGGGTGTGTTTGGAACATTTTGTCAGGAGCCGAGTCCAAAATTCAGCGTTTCCCCATCTCAGCCCAGAAAGCAGGTAGAACATCTTTTGTGGTGCCTTTCAGCTGCCTACCGGGGTAGTGTAAAAAGTACCAGTAGAACTCGTTTCTGGCACTTTCCCCGGTGGAGTTGTGCATGGGGTGTGTTTGGAACATTTTGTCACCAGCCGAGACCAAAATTCAGCGATTCCCCATCTCAGCCCAGAAAGCAGGTAGAACAAGTATTGTGGTGCCTTTCAGCTGTCTACCGGTGTAGTGTAAAAAGTACCAGTAGAACTCGTTTTTGGCACTTTCCCCGGTGGAGATGTGCATGGGGTGTTTTTGGAACATTTTGTCACCAGCCGAGTCCAAAATTCAGCCATTCCCCATCTCAGCCCAGAAAGCAGGTAGAACAACTTTTGTGGTGCCTTTCAGCTGCCTACCGGGGTAGTGTAAAAACTACTAACAGAACTCGTTTCTGGCACCTTCCCCGGTGGAGTTGTGCATGGGGTGTGTTTGGAACAGTTTGTCAGGAGCCGAGACCAAAATTCAGCCATTCCCCATCTCAGCCCAGAAAGCAGGTAGAACAAGTTTTGTGGTGCCTTTCAGCTGTCTACCGGGGTAGTGTAAAAACTGCCAAGAGAACTCGTTTCTGGCACCTTCCGCGGTGGAGTTGTGCATGGGGTGTGTTTGGAACATTTTGTCTCCAGCTGAGACCAAAATTCAGCGTTTCCCCATCTCAGCCCAGAAAGCAGGTAGAACAAGTTTTGTGGTGCCTTTCAGCTGTCTACCGGGGTAGTGTAAAAACTACTAACAGAACTCGTTTCTGGCACTTTCCCCGGTGGAGTTGTGCATGGGGTGTGTTTGGAACATTTTGTCACCAGCCGAGACCAAAATTCAGCCATTCCCCATCTCAGCCCAGAAAGCAGGTAGAACAAGTTTTGTGGTGCCTTTCAGCTGCCTACCGGGGTAGTGTAAAAACTACCAACAGAACTCCTTTCTGCCACTTTCCCCGGTGGAGTTGTGCATGGGGTGTGTTTGGAACATTTTGTCACCAGCTGAGGCCAAAATTCAGCGTTTCCCCATCTCAGCCCAGAAAGCAGGTAGAACATCTTTTGTGGTGCCTTTCAGCTGCCTACTGGGGTAGTGTAAAAAGTACCAGTAGAACTCGTTTCTGGCACTTTCCCCGGTGGAGTTGTGCATGGGGTGTGTTTGGAACATTTTGTCAGGAGCCGAGACCAAAATTCAGCCATTCCCCATCTCAGCCCAGAAAGCAGGTAGAACAAGTTTTGTGGTGCCTTTCAGCTGTCTACCGGGGTAGTGTAAAAAGTACCAGTAGAACTCGTTTTTGGCACTTTCCCCGGTGGAATTGTGCATGGGGTGTGTTTGGAACATTTTGTCACCAGCCGAGACCAAAATTCAGCGATTCCCCATCTCAGCCCAGAAAGCAGGTAGAACAAGTTTTGTGGTGCCTTTCAGCTGCCTACCGGGGTACTGTAAAAACTACCAAGAGAACTCGTTTCTGGCGCCTTCCGCGGTGGAGTTGTGCATGGGGTGTGTTTGGAACATTTTGTCACCAGCCGAGTCCAAAATTCAGCGATTCCCCATCTCAGCCCAGAAAGCAGGTAGAACAAGTTTTGTGGTGCCTTTCAGCTGTCTACCGGGGTAGTGTAAAAAGTACCAGTAGAACTCGTTTCTGGCACTTTCCCCGGTGGAGTTGTGCATGGGGTGTGTTTGGAACATTTTGTCACCAGCTGAGGCCAAAATTCAGCATTTCCCCATCTCAGCCCAGAAAGCAGGTAGAACATCTTTTGTGGTGCCTTTCAGCTGTCTACCGGGGTAGTGTAAAAAGTACCAGTAGAACTCGTTTCTGGCACTTTCCCCGGTGGAGATGTGCGTGGGGTGTGTTTGGAACATTTTGTCAGGAGCCGAGACCAAAATTCAGCCATTCCCCATCTCAGTCCAGAAAGCAGGTAGAATAACTTTTGTGGTGCCTTTCAGCTGCCTACCGGGGTAGTGTAAAAACTACTAACAGAACTCGTTTCTGGCACCTTCCCCGGTGGAGTTGTGCATGGGGTGTGTTTGGAACATTTTGTCACCAGCCGAGTCCAAAATTCAGCCATTCCCCATCTCAGCCCAGAAAGCAGGTAGAACAAGTTTTGTGGTGCCTTTCAGATGCCTACCGGGGTAGTGTAAAAAGTACCAGTAGAACTCGTTTTTGGCACTTTCCCCAGTGGAGATGTGCATGGGGTGTGTTTGGAACATTTTGTCACCAGCTGAGGCCAAAATTCAGCGTTTCCCCATCTCAGTCCAGAAAGCAGGTAGAACATCTTTTGTGGTGCCTTTCAGCTGCCTACCGGGGTAGTGTAAAAAGTACCAGTAGAACTCGTTTCTGGCACTTTCCCCGGTGGAGTTGTGCATGGGGTGTGTTTGGAACATTTTGTCACCAGCCGAGACCAAAATTCAGCGATTCCCCATCTCAGCCCAGAAAGCAGGTAGAACAAGTATTGTGGTGCCTTTCAGCTGTCTACCGGTGTAGTGTAAAAAGTACCAGTAGAACTCGTTTTTGGCACTTTCCCCGGTGGAGATGTGCATGGGGTGTGTTTGGAACATTTTGTCACCAGCCGAGTCCAAAATTCAGCCATTCCCCATCTCAGCCCAGAAAGCAGGTAGAACAACTTTTGTGGTGCCTTTCAGCTGCCTACCGGGGTAGTGTAAAAACTACTAACAGAACTCGTTTCTGGCACCTTCCCCGGTGGAGTTGTGCATACGGTGTGTTTGGAACATTTTGTCAGGAGCCGAGTCCAAAATTCAGCCATTCCCCATCTCAGCCCAGAAAGCAGGTAGAACAAGTTTTGTGGTGCCTTTCAGCTGTCTACCGGGGTAGTGTAAAAAGTACCAGTAGAACTCGTTTCTGGCACTTTCCCCGGTGGAGATGTGCATGGGGTGTGTTTGGAACATTTTGTCAGGAGCCGAGACCAAAATTCAGCGTTTCCCCATCTCAGCCCAGAAAGCAGGTAGAACAAGTTTTGTGGTGCCTTTCAGCTGTCTACCGGGGTAGTGTAAAAAGTACCAGTAGAACTCGTTTCTGGCACTTTCCCCGGTGGAGTTGTGCATGGGGTGTGTTTGGAACATTTTGTCACCAGCTGAGGCCAAAATTCAGCGATTCCCCATCTCAGCCCAGAAAGCAGGTAGAACATCTTTTGTGGTGCCTTTCAGCTGCCTACTGGGGTAGTGTAAAAAGTACCAGTAGAACTCGTTTCTGGCACTTTCCCCGGTGGAGTTGTGCATGGGGTGTGTTTGGAACATTTTGTCAGGAGCCGAGACCAAAATTCAGCCATTCCCCATCTCAGCCCAGAAAGCAGGTAGAACAAGTTTTGTGGTGCCTTTCAGCTGTCTACCGGGGTAGTGTAAAAAGTACCAGTAGAACTCGTTTTTGGCACTTTCCCCGGTGGAATTGTGCATGGGGTGTGTTTGGAAGATTTTGTCAGGAGCCGAGTCCAAAATTCAGCCATTCCCCATCTCAGCCCAGAAAGCAGGTAGAACAACTTTTGTGGTGCCTTTCAGCTGCCTACCGGGGTAGTGTAAAAACTACTAACAGAACTCGTTTCTGGCACCTTCCCCGGTGGAGTTGTGCATGGGGTGTGTTTGGAACAGTTTGTCAGGAGCCGAGACCAAAATTCAGCCATTCCCCATCTCAGCCCAGAAAGCAGGTAGAACAAGTTTTGTGGTGCCTTTCAGCTGTCTACCGGGGTAGTGTAAAAACTGCCAAGAGAACTCGTTTCTGGCACCTTCCGCGGTGGAGTTGTGCATGGGGTGTGTTTGGAACATTTTGTCTCCAGCTGAGACCAAAATTCAGCGTTTCCCCATCTCAGCCCAGAAAGCAGGTAGAACAAGTTTTGTGGTGCCTTTCAGCTGTCTACCGGGGTAGTGTAAAAACTACTAACAGAACTCGTTTCTGGCACTTTCCCCGGTGGAGTTGTGCATGGGGTGTGTTTGGAACATTTTGTCACCAGCCGAGACCAAAATTCAGCCATTCCCCATCTCAGCCCAGAAAGCAGGTAGAACAAGTTTTGTGGTGCCTTTCAGCTGCCTACCGGGGTAGTGTAAAAACTACCAACAGAACTCCTTTCTGCCACTTTCCCCGGTGGAGTTGTGCATGGGGTGTGTTTGGAACATTTTGTCACCAGCTGAGGCCAAAATTCAGCGTTTCCCCATCTCAGCCCAGAAAGCAGGTAGAACATCTTTTGTGGTGCCTTTCAGCTGCCTACTGGGGTAGTGTAAAAAGTACCAGTAGAACTCGTTTCTGGCACTTTCTCCGGTGGAGTTGTGCATGGGGTGTGTTTGGAACATTTTGTCAGGAGCCGAGACCAAAATTCAGCCATTCCCCATCTCAGCCCAGAAAGCAGGTAGAACAAGTTTTGTGGTGCCTTTCAGCTGTCTACCGGGGTAGTGTAAAAAGTACCAGTAGAACTCGTTTTTGGCACTTTCCCCGGTGGAATTGTGCATGGGGTGTGTTTGGAACATTTTGTCACCAGCCGAGACCAAAATTCAGCGATTCCCCATCTCAGCCCAGAAAGCAGGTAGAACAAGTTTTGTGGTGCCTTTCAGCTGCCTACCGGGGTACTGTAAAAACTACCAAGAGAACTCGTTTCTGGCACCTTCCGCGGTGGAGTTGTGCATGGGGTGTGTTTGGAACATTTTGTCACCAGCCGAGTCCAAAATTCAGCGATTCCCCATCTCAGCCCAGAAAGCAGGTAGAACAAGTTTTGTGGTGCCTTTCAGCTGTCTACCGGGGTAGTGTAAAAAGTACCAGTAGAACTCGTTTCTGGCACTTTCCCCGGTGGAGTTGTGCATGGGGTGTGTTTGGAACATTTTGTCACCAGCTGAGGCCAAAATTCAGCATTTCCCCATCTCAGCCCAGAAAGCAGGTAGAACATCTTTTGTGGTGCCTTTCAGCTGTCTACCGGGGTAGTGTAAAAAGTACCAGTAGAACTCGTTTCTGGCACTTTCCCCGGTGGAGATGTGCGTGGGGTGTGTTTGGAACATTTTGTCAGGAGCCGAGACCAAAATTCAGCCATTCCCCATCTCAGTCCAGAAAGCAGGTAGAATAACTTTTGTGGTGCCTTTCAGCTGCCTACCGGGGTAGTGTAAAAACTACTAACAGAACTCGTTTCTGGCACCTTCCCCGGTGGAGTTGTGCATGGGGTGTGTTTGGAACATTTTGTCACCAGCCGAGTCCAAAATTCAGCCATTCCCCATCTCAGCCCAGAAAGCAGGTAGAACAAGTTTTGTGGTGCCTTTCAGATGCCTACCGGGGTAGTGTAAAAAGTACCAGTAGAACTCGTTTTTGGCACTTTCCCCAGTGGAGATGTGCATGGGGTGTGTTTGGAACATTTTGTCACCAGCTGAGGCCAAAATTCAGCGTTTCCCCATCTCAGTCCAGAAAGCAGGTAGAACATCTTTTGTGGTGCCTTTCAGCTGCCTACCGGGGTAGTGTAAAAAGTACCAGTAGAACTCGTTTCTGGCACTTTCCCCGGTGGAGTTGTGCATGGGGTGTGTTTGGAACATTTTGTCACCAGCCGAGACCAAAATTCAGCGATTCCCCATCTCAGCCCAGAAAGCAGGTAGAACAAGTATTGTGGTGCCTTTCAGCTGTCTACCGGTGTAGTGTAAAAAGTACCAGTAGAACTCGTTTTTGGCACTTTCCCCGGTGGAGATGTGCATGGGGTGTGTTTGGAACATTTTGTCACCAGCCGAGTCCAAAATTCAGCCATTCCCCATCTCAGCCCAGAAAGCAGGTAGAACAACTTTTGTGGTGCCTTTCAGCTGCCTACCGGGGTAGTGTAAAAACTACTAACAGAACTCGTTTCTGGCACCTTCCCCGGTGGAGTTGTGCATACGGTGTGTTTGGAACATTTTGTCAGGAGCCGAGTCCAAAATTCAGCCATTCCCCATCTCAGCCCAGAAAGCAGGTAGAACAAGTTTTGTGGTGCCTTTCAGCTGTCTACCGGGGTAGTGTAAAAAGTACCAGTAGAACTCGTTTCTGGCACTTTCCCCGGTGGAGATGTGCATGGGGTGTGTTTGGAACATTTTGTCAGGAGCCGAGACCAAAATTCAGCGTTTCCCCATCTCAGCCCAGAAAGCAGGTAGAACAAGTTTTGTGGTGCCTTTCAGCTGTCTACCGGGGTAGTGTAAAAAGTACCAGTAGAACTCGTTTCTGGCACTTTCCCCGGTGGAGTTGTGCATGGGGTGTGTTTGGAACATTTTGTCACCAGCTGAGGCCAAAATTCAGCGATTCCCCATCTCAGCCCAGAAAGCAGGTAGAACATCTTTTGTGGTGCCTTTCAGCTGCCTACTGGGGTAGTGTAAAAAGTACCAGTAGAACTCGTTTCTGGCACTTTCCCCGGTGGAGTTGTGCATGGGGTGTGTTTGGAACATTTTGTCAGGAGCCGAGACCAAAATTCAGCCATTCCCCATCTCAGCCCAGAAAGCAGGTAGAACAAGTTTTGTGGTGCCTTTCAGCTGTCTACCGGGGTAGTGTAAAAAGTACCAGTAGAACTCGTTTTTGGCACTTTCCCCGGTGGAATTGTGCATGGGGTGTGTTTGGAACATTTTGTCACCAGCCGAGACCAAAATTCAGCGATTCCCCATCTCAGCCCAGAAAGCAGGTAGAACAAGTTTTGTGGTGCCTTTCAGCTGCCTACCGGGGTACTGTAAAAACTACCAAGAGAACTCGTTTCTGGCACCTTCCGCGGTGGAGTTGTGCATGGGGTGTGTTTGGAACATTTTGTCACCAGCCGAGTCCAAAATTCAGCGATTCCCCATCTCAGCCCAGAAAGCAGGTAGAACAAGTTTTGTGGTGCCTTTCAGCTGTCTACCGGGGTAGTGTAAAAACTACTAACAGTACTCGTTTCTGGCACCTTCCCCGGTGGAGTTGTGCATGGGGTGTGTTTGGAACATTTTGTCACCAGCCGAGACCAAAATTCAGCGATTCCCCATCTCAGCCCAGAAAGCAGGTAGAACAACTTTTGTGGTGCCTTTCAGCTGTCTACCGGGGTAGTGTAAAAAGTACCAGTAGAACTCGTTTTTGGCACTTTCCCCGGTGGAGTTGTGCATGGGGTGTGTTTGGAACATTTTGTCAGGAGCCGAGTCCAAAATTCAGCGGTTCCCCATCTCAGCCCAGAAAGCAGGTAGAACAAGTTTTGTGGTGCCTTTCAGCTGTCTACCGGGGTAGTGTAAAAAGTACCAGTAGAACTCGTTTCTGGCACTTTCCCCGGTGGAGATGTGCATGGGGTGTGTTTGGAACATTTTGTCAGGAGCCGAGACCAAAATTCAGCGATTCCCCATCTCAGCCCAGAAAGCAGGTAGAACAAGTTTTGTGGTGCCTTTCAGCTGCCTACCGGGGTAGTGTAAAAAGTACCAGTAGAACTCGTTTCTGGCACCTTCCCCGGTGGAGTTGTGCATACGGTGTGTTTGGAACATTTTGTCAGGAGCCGAGTCCAAAATTCAGCCATTCCCCATCTCAGCCCAGAAAGCAGGTAGAACAAGTTTTGTGGTGCCTTTCAGCTGCCTACCGGGGTAGTGTAAAAACTACCAACAGAACTCCTTTCTGGCACCTTCCGCGGTGGAGTTGTGCATGGGGTGTGTTTGGAACATTTTGTCATGAGCCGAGTCCAAAATTCAGCGGTTCCCCATCTCAGCCCAGAAAGCAGGTAGAACAACTTTTGTGGTGCCTTTCAGCTGTCTACCGGGGTAGTGTAAAAAGTACCAGTAGAACTCGTTTCTGGCACTTTCCCCGGTGGAGTTGTGCATGGGGTGTGTTTGGAACATTTTGTTACCAGCCATGTCCAAAATTCAGCCGTTCCCCATCTCAGCCCAGAAAGCAGGTAGAACAACTTTTGTGGTGCCTTTCAGCTGCCTACCGGGGTAGTGTAAAAACTACCAAGAGAACTCGTTTCTGGCACCTTCCCCGGTGGAGTTGTGCATGGGGTGTGTTTGGAACATTTTGTCACCAGCTGAGGCCAAAATTCAGCGTTTCCCCATCTCAGCCCAGAAAGCAGGTAGAACATCTTTTGTGGTGCCTTTCAGCTGTCTACCGGGGTAGTGTAAAAAGTACCAGTAGAACTCGTTTTTGGCACTTTCCCCGGTGGAATTGTGCATGGGGTGTGTTTGGAACATTTTGTCACCAGCCGAGACCAAAATTCAGCGATTCCCCATCTCAGCCCAGAAAGCACGTAGAACAAGTTTTGTGGTGCCTTTCAGCTGTCTACCGGGGTAGTGTAAAAAGTACCAGTAGAACTCGTTTCTGGCACTTTCCCCGGTGGAGTTGTGCATGGGGTGTGTTTGGAACATTTTGTCACCAGCTGAGGCCAAAATTCAGCGTTTCCCCATCTCAGTCCAGAAAGCAGGTAGAACATCTTTTGTGGTGCCTTTCAGCTGTCTACCGGGGTAGTGTAAAAAGTACCAGTAGAACTCGTTTCTGGCACTTTCCCCGGTGGAATTGTGCATGGGGTGTGTTTGGAACATTTTGTCACCAGCCGAGACCAAAATTCAGCGATTCCCCATCTCAGCCCAGAAAGCACGTAGAACAACTTTTGTGGTGCCTTTCAGCTGCCTACCGGGGTAGTGTAAAAACTACTAACAGAACTCGTTTCTGGCACCTTCCCCGGTGGAGTTGTGCATGGGGTGTGTTTGGAAGATTTTGTCAGGAGCCGAGTCCAAAATTCAGCCATTCCCCATCTCAGCCCAGAAAGCAGGTAGAACAACTTTTGTGGTGCCTTTCAGCTGCCTACCGGGGTAGTGTAAAAACTACTAACAGAACTCGTTTCTGGCACCTTCCGCGGTGGAGTTGTGCATGGGGTGTGTTTGGAACATTTTGTCACCAGCTGAGTCCAAAATTCAGCGTTTCCCCATCTCAGTCCAGAAAGCAGGTAGAACATCTTTTGTGGTGGCTTTCAGCTGCCTACTGGGGTAGTGTAAAAAGTACCAGTAGAACTCGTTTCTGGAACCTTCCCCGGTGGAGTTGTGCATGGGGTGTGTTTGGAACATTTTGTCACCAGCTGAGGCCAAAATTCAGCATTTCCCCATCTCAGCCCAGAAAGCAGGTAGAACATCTTTTGTGGTGCCTTTCAGCTGTCTACCGGGGTAGTGTAAAAAGTACCAGTAGAACTCGTTTCTGGCACTTTCCCCGGTGGAGATGTGCGTGGGGTGTGTTTGGAACATTTTGTCAGGAGCCGAGTCCAAAATTCAGCCATTCCCCATCTCAGCCCAGAAAGCAGGTAGAATAACTTTTGTGGTGCCTTTCAGCTGCCTACCGGGGTAGTGTAAAAACTACTAACAGAACTCGTTTCTGGCACCTTCCCCGGTGGAGTTGTGCATGGGGTGTGTTTGGAACATTTTGTCACCAGCCGAGTCCAAAATTCAGCCATTCCCCATCTCAGCCCAGAAAGCAGGTAGAACAAGTTTTGTGGTGCCTTTCAGATGCCTACCGGGGTAGTGTAAAAAGTACCAGTAGAACTCGTTTCTGGCACTTTCCCCGGTGGAGTTGTGCATGGGGTGTGTTTGGAACATTTTGTCAGGAGCCGAGTCCAAAATTCAGCGTTTCCCCATCTCAGTCCAGAAAGCAGGTAGAACATCTTTTGTGGTGCCTTTCAGCTGCCTACCGGGGTAGTGTAAAAAGTACCAGTAGAACTCGTTTCTGGCACTTTCCCCGGTGGAGTTGTGCATGGGGTGTGTTTGGAACATTTTGTCACCAGCCGAGACCAAAATTCAGCGATTCCCCATCTCAGCCCAGAAAGCAGGTAGAACAAGTATTGTGGTGCCTTTCAGCTGTCTACCGGGGTAGTGTAAAAAGTACCAGTAGAACTCGTTTTTGGCACTTTCCCCGGTGGAGATGTGCATGGGGTGTTTTTGGAACATTTTGTCACCAGCCGAGTCCAAAATTCAGCCATTCCCCATCTCAGCCCAGAAAGCAGGTAGAACAACTTTTGTGGTGCCTTTCAGCTGCCTACCGGGGTAGTGTAAAAACTACTAACAGAACTCGTTTCTGGCACCTTCCCCGGTGGAGTTGTGCATGGGGTGTGTTTGGAACAGTTTGTCAGGAGCCGAGTCCAAAATTCAGCCATTCCCCATCTCAGCCCAGAAAGCAGGTAGAACAAGTTTTGTGGTGCCTTTCAGCTGTCTACCGGGGTAGTGTAAAAACTGCCAAGAGAACTCGTTTCTGGCACCTTCCGCGGTGGAGTTGTGCATGGGGTGTGTTTGGAACATTTTGTCTCCAGCTGAGACCAAAATTCAGCGTTTCCCCATCTCAGCCCAGAAAGCAGGTAGAACAAGTTTTGTGGTGCCTTTCAGCTGTCTACCGGGGTAGTGTAAAAACTACTAACAGAACTCGTTTCTGGCACTTTCCCCGGTGGAGTTGTGCATGGGGTGTGTTTGGAACATTTTGTCACCAGCCGAGACCAAAATTCAGCCATTCCCCATCTCAGCCCAGAAAGCAGGTAGAACAAGTTTTGTGGTGCCTTTCAGCTGCCTACTGGGGTACTGTAAAAACTACCAACAGAACTCCTTTCTGCCACTTTCCCCGGTGGAGTTGTGCATGGGGTGTGTTTGGAACATTTTGTCACCAGCTGAGGCCAAAATTCAGCGTTTCCCCATCTCAGCCCAGAAAGCAGGTAGAACATCTTTTGTGGTGCCTTTCAGCTGCCTACTGGGGTAGTGTAAAAAGTACCAGTAGAACTCGTTTCTGGCACTTTCCCCGGTGGAGTTGTGCATGGGGTGTGTTTGGAACATTTTGTCAGGAGCCGAGACCAAAATTCAGCCATTCCCCATCTCAGCCCAGAAAGCAGGTAGAACAAGTTTTGTGGTGCCTTTCAGCTGTCTACCGGGGTAGTGTAAAAAGTACCAGTAGAACTCGTTTTTGGCACTTTCCCCGGTGGAATTGTGCATGGGGTGTGTTTGGAACATTTTGTCACCAGCCGAGACCAAAATTCAGCGATTCCCCATCTCAGCCCAGAAAGCAGGTAGAACAAGTTTTGTGGTGCCTTTCAGCTGCCTACCGGGGTACTGTAAAAACTACCAAGAGAACTCGTTTCTGGCACCTTCCGCGGTGGAGTTGTGCATGGGGTGTGTTTGGAACATTTTGTCACCAGCCGAGTCCAAAATTCAGCGATTCCCCATCTCAGCCCAGAAAGCAGGTAGAACAAGTTTTGTGGTGCCTTTCAGCTGTCTACCGGGGTAGTGTAAAAAGTACCAGTAGAACTCGTTTCTGGCACTTTCCCCGGTGGAGTTGTGCATGGGGTGTGTTTGGAACATTTTGTCACCAGCTGAGGCCAAAATTCAGCATTTCCCCATCTCAGCCCAGAAAGCAGGTAGAACATCTTTTGTGGTGCCTTTCAGCTGTCTACCGGGGTAGTGTAAAAAGTACCAGTAGAACTCGTTTCTGGCACTTTCCCCGGTGGAGATGTGCGTGGGGTGTGTTTGGAACATTTTGTCAGGAGCCGAGTCCAAAATTCAGCCATTCCCCATCTCAGTCCAGAAAGCAGGTAGAATAACTTTTGTGGTGCCTTTCAGCTGCCTACCGGGGTAGTGTAAAAACTACTAACAGAACTCGTTTCTGGCACCTTCCCCGGTGGAGTTGTGCATGGGGTGTGTTTGGAACATTTTGTCACCAGCCGAGACCAAAATTCAGCCATTCCCCATCTCAGCCCAGAAAGCAGGTAGAACAAGTTTTGTGGTGCCTTTCAGATGCCTACCGGGGTAGTGTAAAAAGTACCAGTAGAACTCGTTTCTGGCACTTTCCCCGGTGGAGTTGTGCATGGGGTGTGTTTGGAACATTTTGTCACCAGCCGAGACCAAAATTCAGCGATTCCCCATCTCAGCCCAGAAAGCAGGTAGAACAAGTATTGTGGTGCCTTTCAGCTGTCTACCGGTGTAGTGTAAAAAGTACCAGTAGAACTCGTTTTTGGCACTTTCCCCGGTGGAGATGTGCATGGGGTGTGTTTGGAACATTTTGTCACCAGCCGAGTCCAAAATTCAGCCATTCCCCATCTCAGCCCAGAAAGCAGGTAGAACAACTTTTGTGGTGCCTTTCAGCTGCCTACCGGGGTAGTGTAAAAACTACTAACAGAACTCGTTTCTGGCACCTTCCCCGGTGGAGTTGTGCATACGGTGTGTTTGGAACATTTTGTCAGGAGCCGAGTCCAAAATTCAGCCATTCCCCATCTCAGCCCAGAAAGCAGGTAGAACAAGTTTTGTGGTGCCTTTCAGCTGTCTACCGGGGTAGTGTAAAAAGTACCAGTAGAACTCGTTTCTGGCACTTTCCCCCTGGAGATGTGCATGGGGTGTGTTTGGAACATTTTGTCAGGAGCCGAGACCAAAATTCAGCGTTTCCCCATCTCAGCCCAGAAAGCAGGTAGAACAAGTTTTGTGGTGCCTTTCAGCTGTCTACCGGGGTAGTGTAAAAAGTACCAGTAGAACTCCTTTCTGGCACTTTCCCCGGTGGAGTTGTGCATGGGGTGTGTTTGGAACATTTTGTCACCAGCTGAGGCCAAAATTCAGCGTTTCCCCATCTCAGCCCAGAAAGCAGGTAGAACATCTTTTGTGGTGCCTTTCAGCTGCCTACTGGGGTAGTGTAAAAAGTACCAGTAGAACTCGTTTCTGGCACTTTCCCCGGTGGAGTTGTGCATGGGGTGTGTTTGGAACATTTTGTCAGGAGCCGAGACCAAAATTCAGCCATTCCCCATCTCAGCCCAGAAAGCAGGTAGAACAAGTTTTGTGGTGCCTTTCAGCTGTCTACCGGGGTAGTGTAAAAAGTACCAGTAGAACTCGTTTTTGGCACTTTCCCCGGTGGAATTGTGCATGGGGTGTGTTTGGAACATTTTGTCACCAGCCGAGACCAAAATTCAGCGATTCCCCATCTCAGCCCAGAAAGCAGGTAGAACAAGTTTTGTGGTGCCTTTCAGCTGCCTACCGGGGTACTGTAAAAACTACCAAGAGAACTCGTTTCTGGCACCTTCCGCGGTGGAGTTGTGCATGGGGTGTGTTTGGAACATTTTGTCACCAGCCGAGTCCAAAATTCAGCGATTCCCCATCTCAGCCCAGAAAGCAGGTAGAACAAGTTTTGTGGTGCCTTTCAGCTGTCTACCGGGGTAGTGTAAAAACTACTAACAGTACTCGTTTCTGGCACCTTCCCCGGTGGAGTTGTGCATGGGGTGTGTTTGGAACATTTTGTCACCAGCCGAGACCAAAATTCAGCCATTCCCCATCTCAGCCCAGAAAGCAGGTAGAACAAGTTTTGTGGTGCCTTTCAGCTGTCTACCGGGGTAGTGTAAAAAGTACCAGTAGAACTCGTTTTTGGCACTTTCCCCGGTGGAGTTGTGCATGGGGTGTGTTTGGAACATTTTGTCAGGAGCCGAGTCCAAAATTCAGCGGTTCCCCATCTCAGCCCAGAAAGCAGGTAGAACAAGTTTTGTGGTGCCTTTCAGCTGTCTACCGGGGTAGTGTAAAAAGTACCAGTAGAACTCGTTTCTGGCACTTTCCCCGGTGGAGATGTGCATGGGGTGTGTTTGGAACATTTTGTCAGGAGCCGAGACCAAAATTCAGCGATTCCCCATCTCAGCCCAGAAAGCAGGTAGAACAAGTTTTGTGGTGCCTTTCAGCTGCCTACCGGGGTAGTGTAAAAAGTACCAGTAGAACTCGTTTCTGGCACCTTCCCCGGTGGAGTTGTGCATACGGTGTGTTTGGAACATTTTATCAGGAGCCGAGTCCAAAATTCAGCCATTCCCCATCTCAGCCCAGAAAGCAGGTAGAACAAGTTTTGTGGTGCCTTTCAGCTGCCTACCGGGGTAGTGTAAAAACTACCAACAGAACTCCTTTCTGGCACCTTCCGCGGTGGAGTTGTGCATGGGGTGTGTTTGGAACATTTTGTCATGAGCCGAGTCCAAAATTCAGCGGTTCCCCATCTCAGCCCAGAAAGCAGGTAGAACAACTTTTGTGGTGCCTTTCAGCTGTCTACCGGGGTAGTGTAAAAAGTACCAGTAGAACTCGTTTCTGGCACTTTCCCCGGTGGAGTTGTGCATGGGGTGTGTTTGGAACATTTTGTCACCAGCCGAGACCAAAATTCAGCCGTTCCCCATCTCAGCCCAGAAAGCAGGTAGAACAACTTTTGTGGTGCCTTTCAGCTGCCTACCGGGGTAGTGTAAAAACTACCAAGAGAACTCGTTTCTGGCACCTTCCCCGGTGGAGTTGTGCATGGGGTGTGTTTGGAACATTTTGTCACCAGCTGAGGCCAAAATTCAGCGTTTCCCCATCTCAGCCCAGAAAGCAGGTAGAACATCTTTTGTGGTGCCTTTCAGCTGTCTACCGGGGTAGTGTAAAAAGTACCAGTAGAACTCGTTTCTGGCACTTTCCCCGGTGGAATTGTGCATGGGGTGTGTTTGGAACATTTTGTCAGGAGCCGAGACCAAAATTCAGCGATTCCCCATCTCAGCCCAGAAAGCACGTAGAACAAGTTTTGTGGTGCCTTTCAGCTGTCTACCGGGGTAGTGTAAAAAGTACCAGTAGAACTCGTTTCTGGCACTTTCCCCGGTGGAGTTGTGCATGGGGTGTGTTTGGAACATTTTGTCACCAGCTGAGGCCAAAATTCAGCGTTTCCCCATCTCAGCCCAGAAAGCAGGTAGAACATCTTTTGTGGTGCCTTTCAGCTGCGTACTGGGGTAGTGTAAAAAGTACCAGTAGAACTCGTTTCTGGCACTTTCCCCGGTGGAATTGTGCATGGGGTGTGTTTGGAACATTTTGTCACCAGCCGAGACCAAAATTCAGCGATTCCCCATCTCAGCCCAGAAAGCACGTAGAACAACTTTTGTGGTGCCTTTCAGCTGCCTACCGGGGTAGTGTAAAAACTACTAACAGAACTCGTTTCTGGCACCTTCCCCGGTGGAGTTGTGCATGGGGTGTGTTTGGAACAGTTTGTCAGGAGCCGAGTCCAAAATTCAGCCATTCCCCATCTCAGCCCAGAAAGCAGGTAGAACAAGTTTTGTGGTGCCTTTCAGCTGTCTACCGGGGTAGTGTAAAAACTGCCAAGAGAACTCGTTTCTGGCACCTTCCGCGGTGGAGTTGTGCATGGGGTGTGTTTGGAACATTTTGTCTCCAGCTGAGACCAAAATTCAGCGTTTCCCCATCTCAGCCCAGAAAGCAGGTAGAACAAGTTTTGTGGTGCCTTTCAGCTGCCTACCGGGGTAGTGTAAAAAGTACCAGTAGAACTCGTTTTTGGCACTTTCCCCGGTGGAGTTGTGCATGGGGTGTGTTTGGAACATTTTGTCTCCAGCTGAGACCAAAATTCAGCGATTCCCCATCTCAGCCCAGAAAGCAGGTAGAACAAGTTTTGTGGTGCCTTTCAGATGCCTACCGGGGTAGTGTAAAAACTGCCAACAGAACTCGTTTCTGGCACCTTCCGCGGTGGAGTTGTGCATGGGGTGTGTTTGGAACATTTTGTCTCCAGCTGAGACCAAAATTCAGCGTTTCCCCATCTCAGCCCAGAAAGCAGGTAGAACAAGTTTTGTGGTGACTTTCAGCTGTCTACCGGGGTAGTGTAAAAAGTACCAGTAGAACTCCTTTCTGGCACTTTCCCCGGTGGAGTTGTGCATGGGGTGTGTTTGGAACATTTTGTCAGGAGCCGAGTCCAAAATTCAGCCATTCCCCATCTCAGCCCAGAAAGCAGGTAGAATAACTTTTGTGGTGCCTTTCAGCTGCCTACTGGGGTAGTGTAAAAACTACTAACAGAACTCGTTTCTGGCACCTTCCCCGGTGGAGTTGTGCATGGGGTGTGTTTGGAACATTTTGTCACCAGCCGAGTCCAAAATTCAGCGATTCCCCATCTCAGCCCAGAAAGCAGGTAGAACAAGTTTTGTGGTGCCTTTCAGCTGTCTACCGGGGTAGTGTAAAAAGTACCAGTAGAACGCGTTTCTGGCACTTTCCCCTGTGGAGTTGTGCATGGGGTGTGTTTGGAACATTTTGTCAGGAGCCGAGTCCAAAATTCAGCCATTCCCCATCTCAGCCCAGAAAGCAGGTAGAACAACTTTTGTGGTGCCTTTCAGCTGCCTACCGGGGTAGTGTAAAAAGTACCAGTAGAACTCGTTTTTGGCACTTTCCCCGGTGGAGTTGTGCATGGGGTGTGTTTGGAACATTTTGTCTCCAGCTGAGACCAAAATTCAGCGATTCCCCATCTCAGCCCAGAAAGCAGGTAGAACAAGTTTTGTGGTGCCTTTCAGATGCCTACCGGGGTAGTGTAAAAACTGCCAACAGAACTCGTTTCTGGCACCTTCCGCGGTGGAGTTGTGCATGGGGTGTGTTTGGAACATTTTGTCTCCAGCTGAGACCAAAATTCAGCGTTTCCCCATCTCAGCCCAGAAAGCAAGTAGAACAAGTTTTGTGGTGACTTTCAGCTGTCTACCGGGGTAGTGTAAAAAGTACCAGTAGAACTCCTTTCTGGCACTTTCCCCGGTGGAGTTGTGCATGGGGTGTGTTTGGAACATTTTGTCAGGAGCCGAGTCCAAAATTCAGCCATTCCCCATCTCAGCCCAGAAAGCAGGTAGAACAAGTTTTGTGGTGCCTTTCAGCTGCCTACCGGGGTACTGTAAAAACTACCAAGAGAACTCGTTTCTGGCACCTTCCGCGGTGGAGTTGTGCATGGGGTGTGTTTGGAACATTTTGTCACCAGCCGAGTCCAAAATTCAGCCATTCCCCATCTCAGCCCAGAAAGCAGGTAGAACAACTTTTGTGGTGCCTTTCAGCTGCCTACCGGGGTACTGTAAAAACTACTAACAGAACTCGTTTTTGGCACTTTCCCCAGTGGAGTTGTGCATGGGGTGTGTTTGGAACATTTTGTCACCAGCTGAGGCCAAAATTCAGCGTTTCCCCATCTCAGTCCAGAAAGCAGGTAGAACATCTTTTGTGGTGCCTTTCAGCTGCCTACCGGGGTAGTGTAAAAAGTACCAGTAGAACTCGTTTCTGGCACTTTCCCCGGTGGAGTTGTGCATGGGGTGTGTTTGGAACATTTTGTCACCAGCCGAGACCAAAATTCAGCGATTCCCCATCTCAGCCCAGAAAGCAGGTAGAACAAGTATTGTGGTGCCTTTCAGCTGTCTACCGGTGTAGTGTAAAAAGTACCAGTAGAACTCGTTTTTGGCACTTTCCCCGGTGGAGATGTGCATGGGGTGTGTTTGGAACATTTTGTCAGGAGCCGAGTCCAAAATTCAGCCATTCCCCATCTCAGCCCAGAAAGCAGGTAGAACAACTTTTGTGGTGCCTTTCAGCTGCCTACCGGGGTAGTGTAAAAACTACTAACAGAACTCGTTTCTGGCACCTTCCCCGGTGGAGTTGTGCATACGGTGTGTTTGGAACATTTTGTCAGGAGCCGAGTCCAAAATTCAGCCATTCCCCATCTCAGCCCAGAAAGCAGGTAGAACAAGTTTTGTGGTGCCTTTCAGCTGTCTACCGGGGTAGTGTAAAAAGTACCAGTAGAACTCGTTTCTGGCACATTCCCCGGTGGAGATGTGCATGGGGTGTGTTTGGAACATTTTGTCAGGAGCCGAGACCAAAATTCAGCGATTCCCCATCTCAGCCCAGAAAGCAGGTAGAACAACTTTTGTGGTGCCTTTCAGCTGTCTACCGGGGTAGTGTAAAAAGTACCAGTAGAACTCGTTTCTGGCACTTTCCCCGGTGGAGATGTGCATGGGGTATGTTTGGAACATTTTGTCAGGAGCCGAGACCAAAATTCAGCCATTCCCCATCTCAGCCAAGAAAGCAGGTAGAACAAGTTTTGTGGTGCCTTTCAGCTGTCTACTGGGGTAGTGTAAAAAGTACCAGTAGAACTCGTTTTTGGCACTTTCCCCGGTGGAGTTGTGCATGGGGTGTGTTTGGAACATTTTGTCACCAGCTGAGGCCAAAATTCAGCGTTTCCCCATCTCAGTCCAGAAAGCAGGTAGAACATCTTTTGTGGTGCCTTTCAGCTGTCTACCGGGGTAGTGTAAAAAGTACCAGTAGAACTCGTTTCTGGCACTTTCCCCGGTGGAGTTGTGCATGGGGTGTGTTTGGAACATTTTGTCACCAGCTGAGGCCAAAATTCAGCGTTTCCCCATCTCAGTCCAGAAAGCAGGTAGAACATCTTTTGTGGTGGCTTTCAGCTGCCTACTGGGGTAGTGTAAAAAGTACCAGTAGAACTCGTTTCTGGAACCTTCCCCGGTGGAGTTGTGCATGGGGTGTGTTTGGAACATTTTGTCACCAGCTGAGGCCAAAATTCAGCATTTCCCCATCTCAGTCCAGAAAGCAGGTAGAACATCTTTTGTGGTGCCTTTCAGCTGTCTACCGGGGTAGTGTAAAAAGTACCAGTAGAACTCGTTTCTGGCACTTTCCCCGGTGGAGATGTGCGTGGGGTGTGTTTGGAACATTTTGTCACCAGCCGAGACCAAAATTCAGCCACTCCCCATCTCAGCCCAGAAAGCAGGTAGAACAAGTTTTGTGGTGCCTTTCAGCTGTCTACCGGGGTAGTGTAAAAACTGCCAAGAGAACTCGTTTCTGGCACCTTCCGCGGTGGAGTTGTGCATGGGGTGTGTTTGGAACATTTTGTCTCCAGCTGAGACCAAAATTCAGCGTTTCCCCATCTCAGCCCAGAAAGCAGGTAGAACAAGTTTTGTGGTGACTTTCAGCTGTCTACCGGGGTAGTGTAAAAAGTACCAGTAGAACTCCTTTCTGGCACTTTCCCCGGTGGAGTTGTGCATGGGGTGTGTTTGGAAGATTTTGTCAGGAGCCGAGTCCAAAATTCAGCCATTCCCCATCTCAGCCCAGAAAGCAGGTAGAACAACTTTTGTGGTGCCTTTCAGCTGCCTACCGGGGTAGTGTAAAAAGTACCAGTAGAACTCGTTTTTGGCACTTTCCCCGGTGGAGATGTGCATGGGGTGTGTTTGGAACATTTTGTCTCCAGCTGAGACCAAAATTCAGCGATTCCCCATCTCAGCCCAGAAAGCAGGTAGAACAAGTTTTGTGGTGCCTTTCAGATGCCTACCGGGGTAGTGTAAAAACTGCCAACAGAACTCGTTTCTGGCACCTTCCGCGGTGGAGTTGTGCATGGGGTGTGTTTGGAACATTTTGTCTCCAGCTGAGACCAAAATTCAGCGTTTCCCCATCTCAGCCCAGAAAGCAGGTAGAACAAGTTTTGTGGTGACTTTCAGCTGTCTACCGGGGTAGTGTAAAAAGTACCAGTAGAACTCCTTTCTGGCACTTTCCCCGGTGGAGTTGTGCATGGGGTGTGTTTGGAACATTTTGTCAGGAGCCGAGTCCAAAATTCAGCCATTCCCCATCTCAGCCCAGAAAGCAGGTAGAATAACTTTTGTGGTGCCTTTCAGATGCCTACTGGGGTAGTGTAAAAACTACTAACAGAACTCGTTTCTGGCACCTTCCCCGGTGGAGTTGTGCATGGGGTGTGTTTGGAACATTTTGTCACCAGCCGAGTCCAAAATTCAGCCATTCCCCATCTCAGCCCAGAAAGCAGGTAGAACAAGTTTTGTGGTGCCTTTCAGATGCCTACCGGGGTAGTGTAAAAAGTACCAGTAGAACTCGTTTTTGGCACTTTCCCCAGTGGAGTTGTGCATGGGGTGTGTTTGGAACATTTTGTCACCAGCTGAGGCCAAAATTCAGCGTTTCCCCATCTCAGTCCAGAAAGCAGGTAGAACATCTTTTGTGGTGCCTTTCAGCTGCCTACCGGGGTAGTGTAAAAAGTACCAGTAGAACTCGTTTCTGGCACTTTCCCCGGTGGAGTTGTGCATGGGGTGTGTTTGGAACATTTTGTCACCAGCCGAGACCAAAATTCAGCGATTCCCCATCTCAGCCCAGAAAGCAGGTAGAACAAGTATTGTGGTGCCTTTCAGCTGTCTACCGGTGTAGTGTAAAAAGTACCAGTAGAACTCGTTTTTGGCACTTTCCCCGGTGGAGATGTGCATGGGGTGTGTTTGGAACATTTTGTCAGGAGCCGAGTCCAAAATTCAGCCATTCCCCATCTCAGCCCAGAAAGCAGGTAGAACAACTTTTGTGGTGCCTTTCAGCTGCCTACCGGGGTAGTGTAAAAACTACTAACAGAACTCGTTTCTGGCACCTTCCCCGGTGGAGTTGTGCATACGGTGTGTTTGGAACATTTTGTCAGGAGCCGAGTCCAAAATTCAGCCATTCCCCATCTCAGCCCAGAAAGCAGGTAGAACAAGTTTTGTGGTGCCTTTCAGCTGTCTACCGGGGTAGTGTAAAAAGTACCAGTAGAACTCGTTTCTGGCACTTTCCCCGGTGGAGATGTGCATGGGGTGTGTTTGGAACATTTTGTCAGGAGCCGAGACCAAAATTCAGCGATTCCCCATCTCAGCCCAGAAAGCAGGTAGAACAACTTTTGTGGTGCCTTTCAGCTGTCTACCGGGGTAGTGTAAAAAGTACCAGTAGAACTCGTTTCTGGCACTTTCTCCGGTGGAGATGTGCATGGGGTATGTTTGGAACATTTTGTCAGGAGCCGAGACCAAAATTCAGCCATTCCCCATCTCAGCCAAGAAAGCAGGTAGAACAAGTTTTGTGGTGCCTTTCAGCTGTCTACTGGGGTAGTGTAAAAAGTACCAGTAGAACTCGTTTTTGGCACTTTCCCCGGTGGAGTTGTGCATGGGGTGTGTTTGGAACATTTTGTCACCAGCTGAGGCCAAAATTCAGCGTTTCCCCATCTCAGTCCAGAAAGCAGGTAGAACATCTTTTGTGGTGCCTTTCAGCTGTCTACCGGGGTAGTGTAAAAAGTACCAGTAGAACTCGTTTCTGGCACTTTCCCCGGTGGAGTTGTGCATGGGGTGTGTTTGGAACATTTTGTCACCAGCTGAGGCCAAAATTCAGCGTTTCCCCATCTCAGTCCAGAAAGCAGGTAGAACATCTTTTGTGGTGGCTTTCAGCTGCCTACTGGGGTAGTGTAAAAAGTACCAGTAGAACTCGTTTCTGGAACCTTCCCCGGTGGAGTTGTGCATGGGGTGTGTTTGGAACATTTTGTCACCAGCTGAGGCCAAAATTCAGCATTTCCCCATCTCAGTCCAGAAAGCAGGTAGAACATCTTTTGTGGTGCCTTTCAGCTGTCTACCGGGGTAGTGTAAAAAGTACCAGTAGAACTCGTTTCTGGCACTTTCCCCGGTGGAGATGTGCGTGGGGTGTGTTTGGAACATTTTGTCACCAGCCGAGACCAAAATTCAGCCATTCCCCATCTCAGCCCAGAAAGCAGGTAGAACAAGTTTTGTGGTGCCTTTCAGCTGTCTACCGGGGTAGTGTAAAAACTGCCAAGAGAACTCGTTTCTGGCACCTTCCGCGGTGGAGTTGTGCATGGGGTGTGTTTGGAACATTTTGTCTCCAGCTGAGACCAAAATTCAGCGATTCCCCATCTCAGCCCAGAAAGCAGGTAGAACAAGTTTTGTGGTGACTTTCAGCTGTCTACCGGGGTAGTGTAAAAAGTACCAGTAGAACTCCTTTCTGGCACTTTCCCCGGTGGAGTTGTGCATGGGGTGTGTTTGGAAGATTTTGTCAGGAGCCGAGTCCAAAATTCAGCCATTCCCCATCTCAGCCCAGAAAGCAGGTAGAACAAGTTTTGTGGTGCCTTTCAGCTGCCTACCGGGGTAGTGTAAAAACTCCTAACAGAACTCGTTTCTGGCACCTTCCCCGGTGGAGTTGTGCATGGGGTGTGTTTGGAACATTTTGTCACCAGCTGAGTCCAAAATTCAGCGATTCCCCATCTCAGCCCAGAAAGCAGGTAGAACAAGTTTTGTGGTGCCTTTCAGCTGTCTACCGGGGTAGTGTAAAAAGTACCAGTAGAACTCGTTTCTGGCACTTTCCCCGGTGGAGTTGTGCATGGGGTGTGTTTGGAACATTTTGTCACCAGCTGAGGCCAAAATTCAGCGTTTCCCCATCTCAGTCCAGAAAGCAGGTAGAACATCTTTTGTGGTGCCTTTCAGCTGTCTACCGGGGTAGTGTAAAAAGTACCAGTAGAACTCGTTTCTGGCACTTTCCCCGGTGGAATTGTGCATGGGGTGTTTTTGGAACATTTTGTCACCAGCCGAGACCAAAATTCAGCGATTCCCCATCTCAGCCCAGAAAGCAGGTAGAACAAGTTTTGTGGTGCCTTTCAGCTGTCTACCGGGGTAGTGTAAAAAGTACCAGTAGAACGCGTTTCTGGCACTTTCCCCTGTGGAGTTGTGCATGGGGTGTGTTTGGAACATTTTGTCAGGAGCCGAGTCCAAAATTCAGCCATTCCCCATCTCAGCCCAGAAAGCAGGTAGAACAAGTTTTGTGGTGCCTTTCAGCTGCCTACCGGGGTAGTGTAAAAACTCCTAACAGAACTCGTTTCTGGAACCTTCCCCGGTGGAGTTGTGCATGGGGTGTGTTTGGAACATTTTGTCAGGAGCCGAGTCCAAAATTCAGCCATTCCCCATCTCAGCCCAGAAAGCAGGTAGAACAAGTTTTGTGGTGCCTTTCAGCTGCCTACCGGGGTAGTGTAAAAAGTACCAGTAGAACTCGTTTTTGGCACTTTCCCCGGTGGAGTTGTGCATGGGGTGTGTTTGGAACATTTTGTCTCCAGCTGAGACCAAAATTCAGCGATTCCCCATCTCAGCCCAGAAAGCAGGTAGAACAAGTTTTGTGGTGCCTTTCAGATGCCTACCGGGGTAGTGTAAAAACTGCCAACAGAACTCGTTTCTGGCACCTTCCGCGGTGGAGTTGTGCATGGGGTGTGTTTGGAACATTTTGTCTCCAGCTGAGACCAAAATTCAGCGTTTCCCCATCTCAGCCCAGAAAGCAGGTAGAACAAGTTTTGTGGTGACTTTCAGCTGTCTACCGGGGTAGTGTAAAAAGTACCAGTAGAACTCGTTTCTGGCACTTTCCCCGGTGGAGTTGTGCATGGGGTGTGTTTGGAACATTTTGTCAGGAGCCGAGTCCAAAATTCAGCCATTCCCCATCTCAGCCCAGAAAGCAGGTAGAATAACTTTTGTGGTGCCTTTCAGCTGCCTACCGGGGTAGTGTAAAAAGTACCAGTAGAACTCGTTTTTGGCACTTTCCCCGGTGGAGTTGTGCATGGGGTGTGTTTGGAACATTTTGTCTCCAGCTGAGACCAAAATTCAGCGATTCCCCATCTCAGCCCAGAAAGCAGGTAGAACAAGTTTTGTGGTGCCTTTCAGATGCCTACCGGGGTAGTGTAAAAAGTACCAGTAGAACTCGTTTCTGGCACTTTCCCCGGTGGAGTTGTGCATGGGGTGTGTTTGGAACATTTTGTCACCAGCCGAGACCAAAATTCAGCGATTCCCCATCTCAGCCCAGAAAGCAGGTAGAACAAGTATTGTGGTGCCTTTCAGCTGTCTACCGGTGTAGTGTAAAAAGTACCAGTAGAACTCATTTTTGGCACTTTCCCCGGTGGAGATGTGCGTGGGGTGTGTTTGGAACATTTTGTCAGGAGCCGAGTCCAAAATTCAGCCATTCCCCATCTCAGCCCAGAAAGCAGGTAGAACAACTTTTGTGGTGCCTTTCAGCTGCCTACCGGGGTAGTGTAAAAAGTACCAGTAGAACTCGTTTCTGGCACTTTCCCCGGTGGAGATGTGCATACGGTGTGTTTGGAACATTTTGTCAGGAGCCGAGACCAAAATTCAGCGATTCCCCATCTCAGCCCAGAAAGCAGGTAGAACAACTTTTGTGGTGCCTTTCAGCTGCCTACCGGGGTAGTGTAAAAACTACCAACAGAAGTCCTTTCTGGCACCTTCCGCGGTGGAGTTGTGCATGGGGTGTGTTTGGAACATTTTGTCATGAGCCGAGTCCAAAATTCAGCGGTTCCCCATCTCAGCCCAGAAAGCAGGTAGAACAACTTTTGTGGTGCCTTTCAGCTGTCTACCGGGGTAGTGTAAAAAGTACCAGTAGAACTCGTTTCTGGCACTTTCCCCGGTGGAGTTGTGCATGGGGTGTGTTTGGAACATTTTGTCACCAGCTGAGGCCAAAATTCAGCGTTTCCCCATCTCAGCCCAGAAAGCAGGTAGAACATCCTTTGTGGTGCCTTTCAGCTGCCTACCGGGGTAGTGTAAAAAGTACCAGTAGAACTCGTTTCTGGCACTTTCCCCGGTGGAGTTGTGCATGGGGTGTGTTTGGAACATTTTGTCACCAGCCGAGACCAAAATTCAGCGATTCCCCATCTCAGCCCAGAAAGCACGTAGAACAAGTTTTGTGGTGCCTTTCAGCTGTCTACCGGGGTAGTGTAAAAAGTACCAGTAGAACTCGTTTCTGGCACTTTCCCCGATGGAATTGTGCATGGGGTGTGTTTGGAAGATTTTGTCAGGAGCCGAGTCCAAAATTCAGCCATTCCCCATCTCAGCCCAGAAAGCAGGTAGAACAAGTTTTGTGGTGCCTTTCAGCTGTCTACCGGGGTAGTGTAAAAACTACTAACAGAACTCGTTTCTGGCACCTTCCCCGGTGGAGTTGTGCATGGGGTGTGCTTGGAACATTTTGTCACCAGCCGAGTCCAAAATTCAGCGATTCCCCATCTCAGCCCAGAAAGCAGGTAGAACAAGTTTTGTGGTGCCTTTCAGCTGTCTACCGGGGTAGTGTAAAAAGTACCAGTAGAACTCGTTTTTGGCACTTTCCCCGGTGGAGTTGTGCATGGGGTGTGTTTGGAACATTTTGTCACCAGCTGAGGCCAAAATTCAGCGTTTCCCCATCTCTAGTCCAGTAAGCAGGTAGAACAAGTTTTGTGGTGCCTTTCAGCTGTCTACCGGGGTAGTGTGAAAAGTACCAGTAGAACTCGTTTCTGGCACTTTCCCCGGTGGAGATGTGCATGGGGTGTGTTTGGAACATTTTGTCAGGAGCCGAGACCAAAATTCAGCCATTCCCCATCTCAGCCCAGAAAGCAGGTAGAACATCTTTTGTGGTGACTTTCAGCTGCGTACCGGGGTACTGTAAAACCTACCAACAGAACTCGTTTCTGGCACCTTCCCCGGTGGAGTTGTGCATACGGTGTGTTTGGAACATTTTGTCAGGAGCCGAGTCCAAAATTCAGCCATTCCCCATCTCAGCCCAGAAAGCAGGTAGAACAACTTTTGTGGTGCCTTTCAGCTGTCTACCGGGGTAGTGTAAAAAGTACCAGTAGAACTCGTTTCTGGCACTTTCCCCGGTGGAGTTGTGCATTGGGTGTGTTTGGAACATTTTGTCACCAGCTGAGGCCAAAATTCAGCGTTTCCCCATCTCAGCCCAGAAAGCAGGTAGAACATCTTTTGTGGTGCCTTTCAGCTGCGTACTGGGGTAGTGTAAAAAGTACCAGTAGAACTCGTTTCTGGCACTTTCCCCGGTGGAGTTGTGCATGGGGTGTGTTTGGAACATTTTGTCAGGAGCCGAGACCAAAATTCAGCGATTCCCCATCTCAGCCCAGAAAGCAGGTAGAACAAGTTTTGTGGTGCCTTTCAGCTGCCTACCGGGGTAGTGTAAAAACTACCAAGAGAACTCGTTTCTGGCACCTGCCCCGGTGGAGTTGTGCATGGGGTGTGTTTGGAACATTTTGTCAGGAGCCGAGTCCAAAATTCAGCGATTCCCCATCTCAGCCCAGAAAGCAGGTAGAACATCTTTTGTGGTGCCTTTCAGCTGCGTACTGGGGTAGTGTAAAAAGTACCAGTAGAACTCGTTTCTGGCACTTTCCCCGGTGGAGTTGTGCATGGGGTGTGTTTGGAACATTTTGTCAGGAGCCGAGACCAAAATTCAGCGATTCCCCATCTCAGCCCAGAAAGCAGGTAGAACAACTTTTGTGGTGCCTTTCAGCTGTCTACCGGGGTAGTGTAAAAAGTACCAGTAGAACTCGTTTTTGGCACTTTCCCCGGTGGAATTGTGCATGGGGTGTGTTTGGAACATTTTGTCACCAGCCGAGACCAAAATTCAGCGATTCCCCATCTCAGCCCAGAAAGCAGGTAGAACAAGTTTTGTGGTGCCTTTCAGCTGCCTACCGGGGTACTGTAAAAACTACCAAGAGAACTCGTTTCTGGCACCTTCCGCGGTGGAGTTGTGCATGGGGTGTGTTTGGAACATTTTGTCACCAGCTGAGGCCAAAATTCAGCGTTTCCCCATCTCAGTCCAGAAAGCAGGTAGAACATCTTTTGTGGTGCCTTTCAGCTGTCTACCGGGGTAGTGTAAAAAGTACCAGTAGAACTCGTTTCTGGCACTTTCCCCGGTGGAGTTGTGCATGGGGTGTGTTTGGAACATTTTGTCAGGAGCCGAGACCAAAATTCAGCCATTCCCCATCTCAGTCCAGAAAGCAGGTAGAACATCTTTTGTGGTGCCTTTCAGCTGCCTACTGGGGTAGTGTAAAAAGTACCAGTAGAACTCGTTTCTGGCACTTTCCCCGGTGGAGTTGTGCATACGGTGTGTTTGGAACATTTTGTCAGGAGCCGAGACCAAAATTCAGCGATTCCCCATCTCAGCCCAGAAAGCAGGTAGAACAACTTTTGTGGTGCCTTTCAGCTGCCTACCGGGGTAGTGTAAAAACTACCAAGAGAACTCGTTTCTGGCACCTTCCCCGGTGGAGTTGTGCATGGGGTGTGTTTGGAACATTTTGTCACCAGCTGAGGCCAAAATTCAGCGTTTCCCCATCTCAGCCCAGAAAGCAGGTAGAACATCTTTTGTGGTGCCTTTCAGCTGTCTACCGGGGTAGTGTAAAAAGTACCAGTAGAACTCGTTTCTGGCACTTTCCCCGGTGGAGTTGTGCATGGGGTGTGTTTGGAACATTTTGTCAGGAGCCGAGACCAAAATTCAGCCATTCCCCATCTCAGCCCAGAAAGCAGGTAGAACAACTTTTGTGGTGCCTTTCAGATGCCTACCGGGGTAGTGTAAAAACTGCCAACAGAACTCGTTTCTGGCACTTTCCCCGGTGGAGATGTGCATGGGGTGTGTTTGGAACATTTTGTCAGGAGCCGAGTCCAAAATTCAGCCATTCCCCATCTCAGCCCAGAAAGCAGGTAGAACAAGTTTTGTGGTGCCTTTCAGCTACCTACCGGGGTAGTGTAAAAACTACTAACAGAACTCGTTTCTGGCACCTTCCCCGGTGGAGTTGTGCATGGGGTGTGTTTGGAACATTTTGTCACCAGCCGAGACCAAAATTCAGCCATTCCCCATCTCAGCCCAGAAAGCAGGTAGAACAAGTTTTGTGGTGCCTTTCAGCTGTCTACCGGGGTAGTGTAAAAAGTACCAGTAGAACTCGTTTCTGGCACTTTCCCCGGTGGAGATGTGCATGGGGTGTGTTTGGAACATTTTGTCAGGAGCCGAGACCAAAATTCAGCCATTCCCCATCTCAGCCCAGAAAGCAGGTAGAACAAGTTTTGTGGTGCCTTTCAGCTGTCTACCGGGGTAGTGTAAAAAGTACCAGTAGAACTCGTTTCTGGCACTTTCCCCGGTGGAGTTGTGCATGGGGTGTGTTTGGAACATTTTGTCACCAGCTGAGGCCAAAATTCAGCTTTTCCCCATCTCCGCCCAGAAAGCAGGTAGAACATCTTTTGTGGTGCCTTTCAGCTGTCTACCGGGGTAGTGTAAAAAGTACCAGTAGAACTCGTTTCTGGCACTTTCCCCGGTGGAGTTGTGCATGGGGTGTGTTTGGAACATTTTGTCACCAGCCGAGACCAAAATTCAGCGATTCCCCATCTCAGTCCAGAAAGCAGGTAGAACAACTTTTGTGGTGCCTTTCAGCTGCCTACCAGGGTAGTGTAAAAAGTACCAGTAGAACTCGTTTTTGGCACTTTCCCCGGTGGAGTTGTGCATGGGGTGTGTTTGGAACATTTTGTCACCAGCCGAGACCAAAATTCAGCGATTCCCCATCTCAGCCCAGAAAGCAGGTAGAACAAGTTTTGTGGTGCCTTTCAGCTGTCTACCGGGGTAGTGTGAAAAGTACCAGTAGAACTCGTTTCTGGCACTTTCCCCGGTGGAGATGTGCATGGGGTGTGTTTGGAACATTTTGTCAGGAGCCGAGACCAAAATTCAGCCATTCCCCATCTCAGCCCAGAAAGCAGGTAGAACATCTTTTGTGGTGACTTTCAGCTGCGTACCGGGGTACTGTAAAACCTACCAACAGAACTCGTTTCTGGCACCTTCCCCGGTGGAGTTGTGCATACGGTGTGTTTGGAACATTTTGTCAGGAGCCGAGTCCAAAATTCAGCCATTCCCCATCTCAGCCCAGAAAGCAGGTAGAACAACTTTTGTGGTGCCTTTCAGCTGTCTACCGGGGTAGTGTAAAAAGTACCAGTAGAACTCGTTTCTGGCACTTTCCCCGGTGGAGTTGTGCATTGGGTGTGTTTGGAACATTTTGTCACCAGCTGAGGCCAAAATTCAGCGTTTCCCCATCTCAGCCCAGAAAGCAGGTAGAACATCTTTTGTGGTGCCTTTCAGCTGCGTACTGGGGTAGTGTAAAAAGTACCAGTAGAACTCGTTTCTGGCACTTTCCCCGGTGGAGTTGTGCATGGGGTGTGTTTGGAACATTTTGTCAGGAGCCGAGACCAAAATTCAGCGATTCCCCATCTCAGCCCAGAAAGCAGGTAGAACAAGTTTTGTGGTGCCTTTCAGCTGCCTACCGGGGTAGTGTAAAAACTACCAAGAGAACTCGTTTCTGGCACCTGCCCCGGTGGAGTTGTGCATGGGGTGTGTTTGGAACATTTTGTCAGGAGCCGAGTCCAAAATTCAGCGATTCCCCATCTCAGCCCAGAAAGCAGGTAGAACATCTTTTGTGGTGCCTTTCAGCTGCGTACTGGGGTAGTGTAAAAAGTACCAGTAGAACTCGTTTCTGGCACTTTCCCCGGTGGAGTTGTGCATGGGGTGTGTTTGGAACATTTTGTCAGGAGCCGAGACCAAAATTCAGCGATTCCCCATCTCAGCCCAGAAAGCAGGTAGAACAACTTTTGTGGTGCCTTTCAGCTGTCTACCGGGGTAGTGTAAAAAGTACCAGTAGAACTCGTTTTTGGCACTTTCCCCGGTGGAATTGTGCATGGGGTGTGTTTGGAACATTTTGTCACCAGCCGAGACCAAAATTCAGCGATTCCCCATCTCAGCCCAGAAAGCAGGTAGAACAAGTTTTGTGGTGCCTTTCAGCTGCCTACCGGGGTACTGTAAAAACTACCAAGAGAACTCGTTTCTGGCACCTTCCGCGGTGGAGTTGTGCATGGGGTGTGTTTGGAACATTTTGTCACCAGCTGAGGCCAAAATTCAGCGTTTCCCCATCTCAGTCCAGAAAGCAGGTAGAACATCTTTTGTGGTGCCTTTCAGCTGTCTACCGGGGTAGTGTAAAAAGTACCAGTAGAACTCGTTTCTGGCACTTTCCCCGGTGGAGTTGTGCATGGGGTGTGTTTGGAACATTTTGTCAGGAGCCGAGACCAAAATTCAGCCATTCCCCATCTCAGTCCAGAAAGCAGGTAGAACATCTTTTGTGGTGCCTTTCAGCTGCCTACTGGGGTAGTGTAAAAAGTACCAGTAGAACTCGTTTCTGGCACTTTCCCCGGTGGAGTTGTGCATACGGTGTGTTTGGAACATTTTGTCAGGAGCCGAGACCAAAATTCAGCGATTCCCCATCTCAGCCCAGAAAGCAGGTAGAACAACTTTTGTGGTGCCTTTCAGCTGCCTACCGGGGTAGTGTAAAAACTACCAAGAGAACTCGTTTCTGGCACCTTCCCCGGTGGAGTTGTGCATGGGGTGTGTTTGGAACATTTTGTCACCAGCTGAGGCCAAAATTCAGCGTTTCCCCATCTCAGCCCAGAAAGCAGGTAGAACATCTTTTGTGGTGCCTTTCAGCTGCGTACTGGGGTAGTGTAAAAAGTACCAGTAGAACTCGTTTCTGGCACTTTCCCCGGTGGAGTTGTGCATGGGGTGTGTTTGGAACATTTTGTCAGGAGCCGAGACCAAAATTCAGCCATTCCCCATCTCAGCCCAGAAAGCAGGTAGAACAACTTTTGTGGTGCCTTTCAGATGCCTACCGGGGTAGTGTAAAAACTGCCAACAGAACTCGTTTCTGGCACTTTCCCCGGTGGAGATGTGCATGGGGTGTGTTTGGAACATTTTGTCAGGAGCCGAGTCCAAAATTCAGCCATTCCCCATCTCAGCCCAGAAAGCAGGTAGAACAAGTTTTGTGGTGCCTTTCAGCTACCTACCGGGGTAGTGTAAAAACTACTAACAGAACTCGTTTCTGGCACCTTCCCCGGTGGAGTTGTGCATGGGGTGTGTTTGGAACATTTTGTCACCAGCCGAGACCAAAATTCAGCCATTCCCCATCTCAGCCCAGAAAGCAGGTACAACAAGTTTTGTGGTGCCTTTCAGCTGTCTACCGGGGTAGTGTTAAAAGTACCAGTAGAACTCGTTTCTGGCACTTTCCCCGGTGGAGATGTGCATGGGGTGTGTTTGGAACATTTTGTCAGGAGCCGAGACCAAAATTCAGCCATTCCCCATCTCAGCCCAGAAAGCAGGTAGAACAAGTTTTGTGGTGCCTTTCAGCTGTCTACCGGGGTAGTGTAAAAACTACCAAGAGAACTCCTTCCTGGCACTTTCCCCGGTGGAGTTGTGCATGGGGTGTGTTTGGAACATTTTGTCTCCAGCCGAGACCAAAATTCAGCCATTCCCCATCTCAGCCCAGAAAGCAGGTAGAACAAGTTTTTTGGTGCCTTTCAGCTGCCTACCGGGGTAGTGTAAAAACTACCAAGAGAACTCGTTTCTGGCACTTTCCGCGGTGGAGTTGTGCATGGGGTGTGTTTGGAACATTTTGTCACCAGCTGAGGCCAAAATTCAGCGTTTCCCCATCTCAGCCCAGAAAGCAGGTAGAACATCTTTTGTGGTGCCTTTCAGCTGTCTACCGGGGTAGTGTAAAAAGTACCAGTAGTACTCGTTTCTGGCACTTTCCCCGGTGGAGTTGTGCATGGGGTGTGTTTGGAACATTTTGTCACCAGCCGAGTCCAAAATTCAGCGATTCCCCATCTCAGCCCAGAAAGCAGGTAAAACAAGTTTTGTGGTGCCTTTCAGCTGTCTACCGGGGTAGTGTAAAAAGTACCAGTAGAACTCGTTTTTGGCACCTTCCCCGGTGGAGTTGTGCATGGGGTGTGTTTGGAACATTTTGTCACCAGCTGAGGCCAAAATTCAGCGTTTCCCCATCTCAGTCCAGAAAGCAGGTAGAACATCTTTTGTGGTGCCTTTCAGCTGCCTACCGGGGTAGTGTAAAAACTACCAAGAGAACTCGTTTCTGGCACTTTCCCCGGTGGAGATGTGCATGGGGTGTGTTTGGAACATTTTGTCACCAGCCGAGACCAAAATTCAGCCATTCCCCATCTCAGCCCAGAAAGCAGGTAGAACAACTTTTGTGGTGACTTTCAGCTGTCTACCGGGGTAGTGTAAAAAGTACCAGTAGAACTCGTTTCTGGCACCTTCCCCGGTGGAGTTGTGCATGGGGTGTGTTTGGAACATTTTGTCAGGAGCCGAGACCAAAATTCAGCCATTCCCCATCTCAGCCCAGAAAGCAGGTAGAACAACTTTTGTGGTGCCTTTCAGCTGCCTACCGGGGTAGTGTAAAAACTACCAAGAGAACTCGTTTCTGGCACCTTCCCCAGTGGAGTTGTGCATGGGGTGTGTTTGGAACATTTTGTCAGGAGCCGAGTCCAAAATTCAGCCATTCCCCATCTCAGTCCAGAAAGCAGGTAGAACATCTTTTGTGGTGCCTTTCAGCTGTTTACCGGGGTAGTGTAAAAACTACCAGTAGAACTCGTTTTTGGCACTTTCCCCGGTGGAGTTGTGCATGGGGTGTGTTTGGAACATTTTGTCACCAGCTGAGGCCAAAATTCAGCGTTTCCCCATCTCAGCCCAGAAAGCAGGTAGAACATCTTTTGTGGTGCCTTTCAGCTGTCTACCGGGGTAGTGTAAAAAGTACCAGTAGAACTCGTTTCTGGCACTTTCCCCGGTGGAGTTGTGCATACAGTGTGTTTGGAACATTTTGTCAGGAGCCGAGACCAAAATTCAGCGATTCCCCATCTCAGCCCAGAAAGCAGGTAGAACAAGTTTTGTGGTGCCTTTCAGCTGCCTACCGGGGTAGTGTAAAAACTACCAAGAGAACTCGTTTCTGGCACCTTCCCCGGTGGAGTTGTGCATGGGGTGTGTTTGGAACATTTTGTCACCAGCTGAGGCCAAAATTCAGCGTTTCCCCATCTCAGTCCAGAAAGCAGGTAGAACATCTTTTGTGGTGCCTTTCAGCTGCGTACTGGGGTAGTGTAAAAAGTACCAGTAGAACTCGTTTCTGGCACTTTCCCCGGTGGAGTTGTGCATGGGGTGTGTTTGGAACATTTTGTCACCAGCCGAGACCAAAATTCAGCGATTCCCCATCTCAGCCCAGAAAGCAGGTAGAACAACTTTTGTGGTGCCTTTCAGCTGTCTACCGGGGAAGTGTGAAAAGTACCAGTAGAACTCGTTTTTGGCACCTTCCCCGGTGGAGTTGTGCATACGGTGTGTTTGGAACATTTTGTCAGGAGCCGAGACCAAAATTCAGCGATTCCCCATCTCAGCCCAGAAAGCAGGTAGAACAAGTTTTGTGGTGCCTTTCAGCTGCCTACCGGGGTAGTGTAAAAACTACCAAGAGAACTCGTTTCTGGCACCTGCCCCGGTGGAGTTGTGCATGGGGTGTGTTTGGAACATTTTGTCAGGAGCCGAGTCCAAAATTCAGCGATTCCCCATCTCAGCCCAGAAAGCAGGTAGAACATCTTTTGTGGTGCCTTTCAGCTGCGTACTGGGGTAGTGTAAAAAGTACCAGTAGAACTCGTTTCTGGCACTTTCCCCGGTGGAGTTGTGCATGGGGTGTGTTTGGAACATTTTGTCAGGAGCCGAGACCAAAATTCAGCGATTCCCCATCTCAGCCCAGAAAGCAGGTAGAACAACTTTTGTGGTGCCTTTCAGCTGTCTACCGGGGTAGTGTAAAAAGTACCAGTAGAACTCGTTTTTGGCACTTTCCCCGGTGGAATTGTGCATGGGGTGTGTTTGGAACATTTTGTCACCAGCCGAGACCAAAATTCAGCGATTCCCCATCTCAGCCCAGAAAGCAGGTAGAACAAGTTTTGTGGTGCCTTTCAGCTGTCTACCGGGGTACTGTAAAAACTACCAAGAGAACTCGTTTCTGGCACCTTCCGCGGTGGAGTTGTGCATGGGGTGTGTTTGGAACATTTGTCACCAGCTGAGGCCAAAATTCAGCGTTTCCCCATCTCAGTCCAGAAAGCAGGTAGAACATCTTTTGTGGTGCCTTTCAGCTGTCTACCGGGGTAGTGTAAAAAGTACCAGTAGAACTCGTTTCTGGCACTTTCCCCGGTGGAGTTGTGCATGGGGTGTGTTTGGAACATTTTGTCAGGAGCCGAGACCAAAATTCAGCCATTCCCCATCTCAGTCCAGAAAGCAGGTAGAACATCTTTTGTGGTGCCTTTCAGCTGCCTACTGGGGTAGTGTAAAAAGTACCAGTAGAACTCGTTTCTGGCACTTTCCCCGGTGGAGTTGTGCATACGGTGTGTTTGGAACATTTTGTCAGGAGCCGAGACCAAAATTCAGCGATTCCCCATCTCAGCCCAGAAAGCAGGTAGAACAACTTTTGTGGTGCCTTTCAGCTGCCTACCGGGGTAGTGTAAAAACTACCAAGAGAACTCGTTTCTGGCACCTTCCCCGGTGGAGTTGTGCATGGGGTGTGTTTGGAACATTTTGTCACCAGCTGAGGCCAAAATTCAGCGTTTCCCCATCTCAGCCCAGAAAGCAGGTAGAACATCTTTTGTGGTGCCTTTCAGCTGTCTACCGGGGTAGTGTAAAAAGTACCAGTAGAACTCGTTTCTGGCACTTTCCCCGGTGGAGTTGTGCATGGGGTGTGTTTGGAACATTTTGTCAGGAGCCGAGACCAAAATTCAGCCATTCCCCATCTCAGCCCAGAAAGCAGGTAGAACAACTTTTGTGGTGCCTTTCAGATGCCTACCGGGGTAGTGTAAAAACTGCCAACAGAACTCGTTTCTGGCACTTTCCCCGGTGGAGATGTGCATGGGGTGTGTTTGGAACATTTTGTCAGGAGCCGAGTCCAAAATTCAGCCATTCCCCATCTCAGCCCAGAAAGCAGGTAGAACAAGTTTTGTGGTGCCTTTCAGCTACCTACCGGGGTAGTGTAAAAACTACTAACAGAACTCGTTTCTGGCACCTTCCCCGGTGGAGTTGTGCATGGGGTGTGTTTGGAACATTTTGTCACCAGCCGAGACCAAAATTCAGCCATTCCCCATCTCAGCCCAGAAAGCAGGTAGAACAAGTTTTGTGGTGCCTTTCAGCTGTCTACCGGGGTAGTGTAAAAAGTACCAGTAGAACTCGTTTCTGGCACTTTCCCCGGTGGAGATGTGCATGGGGTGTGTTTGGAACATTTTGTCAGGAGCCGAGACCAAAATTCAGCCATTCCCCATCTCAGCCCAGAAAGCAGGTAGAACAAGTTTTGTGGTGCCTTTCAGCTGTCTACCGGGGTAGTGTAAAAAGTACCAGTAGAACTCGTTTCTGGCACTTTCCCCGGTGGAGTTGTGCATGGGGTGTGTTTGGAACATTTTGTCACCAGCTGAGGCCAAAATTCAGCTTTTCCCCATCTCCGCCCAGAAAGCAGGTAGAACATCTTTTGTGGTGCCTTTCAGCTGTCTACCGGGGTAGTGTAAAAAGTACCAGTAGAACTCGTTTCTGGCACTTTCCCCGGTGGAGTTGTGCATGGGGTGTGTTTGGAACATTTTGTCACCAGCCGAGACCAAAATTCAGCGATTCCCCATCTCAGCCCAGAAAGCAGGTAGAACAAGTTTTGTGGTGCCTTTCAGCTGTCTACCGGGGTAGTGTGAAAAGTACCAGTAGAACTCGTTTCTGGCACTTTCCCCGGTGGAGATGTGCATGGGGTGTGTTTGGAACATTTTGTCAGGAGCCGAGACCAAAATTCAGCCATTCCCCATCTCAGCCCAGAAAGCAGGTAGAACATCTTTTGTGGTGACTTTCAGCTGCGTACCGGGGTACTGTAAAACCTACCAACAGAACTCGTTTCTGGCACCTTCCCCGGTGGAGTTGTGCATACGGTGTGTTTGGAACATTTTGTCAGGAGCCGAGTCCAAAATTCAGCCATTCCCCATCTCAGCCCAGAAAGCAGGTAGAACAACTTTTGTGGTGCCTTTCAGCTGTCTACCGGGGTAGTGTAAAAAGTACCAGTAGAACTCGTTTCTGGCACTTTCCCCGGTGGAGTTGTGCATTGGGTGTGTTTGGAACATTTTGTCACCAGCTGAGGCCAAAATTCAGCGTTTCCCCATCTCAGCCCAGAAAGCAGGTAGAACATCTTTTGTGGTGCCTTTCAGCTGCGTACTGGGGTAGTGTAAAAAGTACCAGTAGAACTCGTTTCTGGCACTTTCCCCGGTGGAGTTGTGCATGGGGTGTGTTTGGAACATTTTGTCAGGAGCCGAGACCAAAATTCAGCGATTCCCCATCTCAGCCCAGAAAGCAGGTAGAACAAGTTTTGTGGTGCCTTTCAGCTGCCTACCGGGGTAGTGTAAAAACTACCAAGAGAACTCGTTTCTGGCACCTGCCCCGGTGGAGTTGTGCATGGGGTGTGTTTGGAACATTTTGTCAGGAGCCGAGTCCAAAATTCAGCGATTCCCCATCTCAGCCCAGAAAGCAGGTAGAACATCTTTTGTGGTGCCTTTCAGCTGCGTACTGGGGTAGTGTAAAAAGTACCAGTAGAACTCGTTTCTGGCACTTTCCCCGGTGGAGTTGTGCATGGGGTGTGTTTGGAACATTTTGTCAGGAGCCGAGACCAAAATTCAGCGATTCCCCATCTCAGCCCAGAAAGCAGGTAGAACAAGTTTTGTGGTGCCTTTCAGCTGTCTACCGGGGTAGTGTAAAAAGTACCAGTAGAACTCGTTTTTGGCACTTTCCCCGGTGGAATTGTGCATGGGGTGTGTTTGGAACATTTTGTCACCAGCCGAGACCAAAATTCAGCGATTCCCCATCTCAGCCCAGAAAGCAGGTAGAACAAGTTTTGTGGTGCCTTTCAGCTGCCTACCGGGGTACTGTAAAAACTACCAAGAGAACTCGTTTCTGGCACCTTCCGCGGTGGAGTTGTGCATGGGGTGTGTTTGGAACATTTTGTCACCAGCTGAGGCCAAAATTCAGCGTTTCCCCATCTCAGTCCAGAAAGCAGGTAGAACATCTTTTGTGGTGCCTTTCAGCTGTCTACCGGGGTAGTGTAAAAAGTACCAGTAGAACTCGTTTCTGGCACTTTCCCCGGTGGAGTTGTGCATGGGGTGTGTTTGGAACATTTTGTCAGGAGCCGAGACCAAAATTCAGCCATTCCCCATCTCAGTCCAGAAAGCAGGTAGAACATCTTTTGTGGTGCCTTTCAGCTGCCTACTGGGGTAGTGTAAAAAGTACCAGTAGAACTCGTTTCTGGCACTTTCCCCGGTGGAGTTGTGCATACGGTGTGTTTGGAACATTTTGTCAGGAGCCGAGACCAAAATTCAGCGATTCCCCATCTCAGCCCAGAAAGCAGGTAGAACAACTTTTGTGGTGCCTTTCAGCTGCCTACCGGGGTAGTGTAAAAACTACCAAGAGAACTCGTTTCTGGCACCTTCCCCGGTGGAGTTGTGCATGGGGTGTGTTTGGAACATTTTGTCACCAGCTGAGGCCAAAATTCAGCGTTTCCCCATCTCAGCCCAGAAAGCAGGTAGAACATCTTTTGTGGTGCCTTTCAGCTGCGTACTGGGGTAGTGTAAAAAGTACCAGTAGAACTCGTTTCTGGCACTTTCCCCGGTGGAGTTGTGCATGGGGTGTGTTTGGAACATTTTGTCAGGAGCCGAGACCAAAATTCAGCCATTCCCCATCTCAGCCCAGAAAGCAGGTAGAACAACTTTTGTGGTGCCTTTCAGATGCCTACCGGGGTAGTGTAAAAACTGCCAACAGAACTCGTTTCTGGCACTTTCCCCGGTGGAGATGTGCATGGGGTGTGTTTGGAACATTTTGTCAGGAGCCGAGTCCAAAATTCAGCCATTCCCCATCTCAGCCCAGAAAGCAGGTAGAACAAGTTTTGTGGTGCCTTTCAGCTACCTACCGGGGTAGTGTAAAAACTACTAACAGAACTCGTTTCTGGCACCTTCCCCGGTGGAGTTGTGCATGGGGTGTGTTTGGAACATTTTGTCACCAGCCGAGACCAAAATTCAGCCATTCCCCATCTCAGCCCAGAAAGCAGGTAGAACAAGTTTTGTGGTGCCTTTCAGCTGTCTACCGGGGTAGTGTAAAAAGTACCAGTAGAACTCGTTTCTGGCACCTTCCGCGGTGGAGTTGTGCATGGGGTGTGTTTGGAACATTTTGTCAGGAGCCGAGACCAAAATTCAGCCATTCCCCATCTCAGCCCAGAAAGCAGGTAGAACAAGTTTTGTGGTGCCTTTCAGCTGTCTACCGGGGTAGTGTAAAAAGTACCAGTAGAACTCGTTTTTGGCACTTTCCCCGGTGGAGTTGTGCATGGGGTGTGTTTGGAACATTTTGTCACCAGCTGAGGCCAAAATTCAGCTTTTCCCCATCTCCGCCCAGAAAGCAGGTAGAACATCTTTTGTGGTGCCTTTCAGCTGTCTACCGGGGTAGTGTAAAAAGTACCAGTAGAACTCGTTTCTGGCACTTTCCCCGGTGGAGTTGTGCATGGGGTGTGTTTGGAACATTTTGTCACCAGCCGAGACCAAAATTCAGCGATTCCCCATCTCAGTCCAGAAAGCAGGTAGAACAACTTTTGTGGTGCCTTTCAGCTGCCTACCAGGGTAGTGTAAAAAGTACCAGTAGAACTCGTTTTTGGCACTTTCCCCGGTGGAGTTGTGCATGGGGTGTGTTTGGAACATTTTGTCACCAGCCGAGACCAAAATTCAGCGATTCCCCATCTCAGCCCAGAAAGCAGGTAGAACAAGTTTTGTGGTGCCTTTCAGCTGTCTACCGGGGTAGTGTGAAAAGTACCAGTAGAACTCGTTTCTGGCACTTTCCCCGGTGGAGATGTGCATGGGGTGTGTTTGGAACATTTTGTCAGGAGCCGAGTCCAAAATTCAGCCATTCCCCATCTCAGCCCAGAAAGCAGGTAGAACATCTTTTGTGGTGACTTTCAGCTGCGTACCGGGGTACTGTAAAACCTACCAACAGAACTCGTTTCTGGCACCTTCCCCGGTGGAGTTGTGCATACGGTGTGTTTGGAACATTTTGTCAGGAGCCGAGTCCAAAATTCAGCGATTCCCCATCTCAGCCCAGAAAGCAGGTAGAACAAGTTTTGTGGTGCCTTTCAGCTGCCTACCGGGGTAGTGTAAAAACTACCAACAGAAGTCCTTTCTGGCACCTTCCGCGGTGGAGTTGTGCATGGGGTGTGTTTGGAACATTTTGTCACCAGCTGAGGCCAAAATTCAGCGGTTCCCCATCTCAGCCCAGAAAGCAGGTAGAACAACTTTTGTGGTGCCTTTCAGCTGTCTACCGGGGTAGTGTAAAAACTACCAAGAGAACTCCTTCCTGGCACTTTCCCCGGTGGAGTTGTGCATGGGGTGTGTTTGGAACATTTTGTCTCCAGCCGAGACCAAAATTCAGCCATTCCCCATCTCAGCCCAGAAAGCAGGTAGAACAAGTTTTTTGGTGCCTTTCAGCTGCCTACCGGGGTAGTGTAAAAACTACCAAGAGAACTCGTTTCTGGCACTTTCCGCGGTGGAGTTGTGCATGGGGTGTGTTTGGAACATTTTGTCACCAGCTGAGGCCAAAATTCAGCGTTTCCCCATCTCAGCCCAGAAAGCAGGTAGAACATCTTTTGTGGTGCCTTTCAGCTGTCTACCGGGGTAGTGTAAAAAGTACCAGTAGTACTCGTTTCTGGCACTTTCCCCGGTGGAGTTGTGCATGGGGTGTGTTTGGAACATTTTGTCACCAGCCGAGTCCAAAATTCAGCGATTCCCCATCTCAGCCCAGAAAGCAGGTAAAACAAGTTTTGTGGTGCCTTTCAGCTGTCTACCGGGGTAGTGTAAAAAGTACCAGTAGAACTCGTTTTTGGCACCTTCCGCGGTGGAGTTGTGCATGGGGTGTGTTTGGAACATTTTGTCACCAGCTGAGGCCAAAATTCAGCGTTTCCCCATCTCAGTCCAGAAAGCAGGTAGAACATCTTTTGTGGTGCCTTTCAGCTGCCTACCGGGGTAGTGTAAAAACTACCAAGAGAACTCGTTTCTGGCACCTTCCCCGGTGGAGTTGTGCATGGGGTGTGTTTGGAACATTTTGTCACCAGCCGAGACCAAAATTCAGCCATTCCCCATCTCAGCCCAGAAAGCAGGTAGAACAACTTTTGTGGTGCCTTTCAGCTGCCTACCGGGGTAGTGTAAAAACTACCAAGAGAACTCGTTTCTGGCACCTTCCCCAGTGGAGTTGTGCATGGGGTGTGTTTGGAACATTTTGTCAGGAGCCGAGTCCAAAATTCAGCCATTCCCCATCTCAGTCCAGAAAGCAGGTAGAACATCTTTTGTGGTGCCTTTCAGCTGTTTACCGGGGTAGTGTAAAAACTACCAGTAGAACTCGTTTTTGGCACTTTCCCCGGTGGAGTTGTGCATGGGGTGTGTTTGGAACATTTTGTCACCAGCTGAGGCCAAAATTCAGCGTTTCCCCATCTCAGCCCAGAAAGCAGGTAGAACATCTTTTGTGGTGCCTTTCAGCTGTCTACCGGGGTAGTGTAAAAAGTACCAGTAGAACTCGTTTCTGGCACTTTCCCCGGTGGAGTTGTGCATACGGTGTGTTTGGAACATTTTGTCAGGAGCCGAGACCAAAATTCAGCGATTCCCCATCTCAGCCCAGAAAGCAGGTAGAACAAGTTTTGTGGTGCCTTTCAGCTGCCTACCGGGGTAGTGTAAAAACTACCAAGAGAACTCGTTTCTGGCACCTTCCCCGGTGGAGTTGTGCATGGGGTGTGTTTGGAACATTTTGTCACCAGCTGAGGCCAAAATTCAGCGTTTCCCCATCTCAGTCCAGAAAGCAGGTAGAACATCTTTTGTGGTGCCTTTCAGCTGCGTACTGGGGTAGTGTAAAAAGTACCAGTAGAACTCGTTTCTGGCACTTTCCCCGGTGGAGTTGTGCATGGGGTGTGTTTGGAACATTTTGTCACCAGCCGAGACCAAAATTCAGCGATTCCCCATCTCAGCCCAGAAAGCAGGTAGAACAACTTTTGTGGTGCCTTTCAGCTGTCTACCGGGGAAGTGTGAAAAGTACCAGTAGAACTCGTTTTTGGCACTTTCCCCGGTGGAATTGTGCATGGGGTGTGTTTGGGACATTTTGTCACCAGCCGAGACCAAAATTCAGCGATTCCCCATCTCAGCCCAGAAAGCAGGTAGAACAAGTTTTGTGGTGACTTTCAGCTGCGTACCGGGGTACTGTAAAACCTACCAACAGAACTCGTTTCTGGCACCTTCCCCGGTGGAGTTGTGCATACGGTGTGTTTGGAACATTTTGTCACCAGCCGAGACCAAAATTCAGCGATTCCCCATCTCAGCCCAGAAAGCAGGTAGAACAAGTTTTGTGGTGCCTTTCAGATGCCTATCGGGGTAGTGTAAAAACTACCAAGAGAACTCGTTTCTGGCACCTTCCGCGGTGGAGTTGTGCATGGGGTGTGTTTGGAACATTTTGTCACCAGCTGAGGCCAAAATTCAGCGTTTCCCCATCTCAGCCCAGAAAGCAGGTAGAACATCTTTTGTGGTGCCTTTCAGCTGCGTACTGGGGTAGTGTAAAAAGTACCAGTAGAACTCGTTTCTGGCACTTTCCCCGGTGGAGTTGTGCATGGGGTGTGTTTGGAACATTTTGTCAGGAGCCGAGACCAAAATTCAGCCATTCCCCATCTCAGCCCAGAAAGCAGGTAGAACATCTTTTGTGGTGCCTTTCAGCTGCCTACTGGGGTAGTGTAAAAAGTACCAGTAGAACTCCTTTCTGGCACTTTCCCCGGTGGAGTTGTGCATGGGGTGTGTTTGGAACATTTTGTCAGGAGCCGAGACCAAAATTCAGCGATTCCCCATCTCAGCCCAGAAAGCAGGTAGAACAAGTTTTGTGGTGCCTTTCAGATGCCTACCGGGGTAGTGTAAAAACTACCAAGAGAACTCGTTTCTGGCACCTTCCGCGGTGGAGTTGTGCATGGGGTGTGTTTGGAACATTTTGTCACCAGCTGAGGCCAAAATTCAGCGGTTCCCCATCTCAGCCCAGAAAGCACGTAGAACAAGTTTTGTGGTGCCTTTCAGCTGTCTACCGGGGTAGTGTAAAAAGTACCAGTAGAACTCGTTTCTGGCACTTTCCCCGGTGGAGTTGTGCATGGGGTGTGTTTGGAACATTTTGTCAGGAGCCGAGACCAAAATTCAGCCATTCCCCATCTCAGCCCAGAAAGCAGGTAGAACAACTTTTGTGGTGCCTTTCAGCTGTCTACCGGGGTAGTGTAAAAAGTACCAGTAGAACTCGTTTCTGGCACTTTCCCCGGTGGAGATGTGCATGGGGTGTGTTTGGAACATTTTGTCAGGAGCCGAGTCCAAAATTCAGCCATTCCCCATCTCAGCCCAGAAAGCAGGTAGAACAACTTTTGTGGTGCCTTTCAGCTGTCTACCGGGGTAGTGTAAAAAGTACCAGTAGAACTCGTTTTTGGCACTTTCCCCGGTGGAGTTGTGCATGGGGTGTGTTTGGAACATTTTGTCACCAGCTGAGGCCAAAATTCAGCGATTCCCCATCTCAGCCCAGAAAGCAGGTAGAACAACTTTTGTGGTGCCTTTCAGCTGCCTACCGGGGTACTGTAAAAACTACCAACAGAACTCCTTTCTGGCACCTTCCGCGGTGGAGTTGTGCATGGGGTGTGTTTGGAACATTTTGTCATGAGCCGAGTCCAAAATTCAGCGGTTCCCCATCTCAGCCCAGAAAGCAGGTAGAACAACTTTTGTGGTGCCTTTCAGCTGTCTACCGGGGTAGTGTAAAAAGTACCAGTAGAACTCGTTTCTGGCACTTTCCCCGGTGGAGTTGTGCATGGGGTGTGTTTGGAACATTTTGTCACCAGCTGAGGCCAAAATTCAGCGTTTCCCCATCTCAGTCCAGAAAGCAGGTAGAACATCTTTTGTGGTGCCTTTCAGCTGTTTACCAGGGTAGTGTAAAAAGTACCAGTAGAACTCGTTTCTGGCACTTCCCCCGGTGGAGTTGTGCATGGGGTGTGTTTGGAACATTTTGTCAGGAGCCGAGACCAAAATTCAGCCATTCCCCATCTCAGTCCAGAAAGCAGGTAGAACATCTTTTGTGGTGCCTTTCAGCTGCCTACTGGGGTAGTGTAAAAAGTACCAGTAGAACTCCTTTCTGGCACTTTCCCCGGTGGAGTTGTGCATGGGGTGTGTTTGGAACATTTTGTCAGGAGCCGAGACCAAAACTCAGCGATTCCCCATCTCAGCCCAGAAAGCAGGTAGAACAAGTTTTGTGGTGCCTTTCAGATGCCTATCGGGGTAGTGTAAAAACTACCAAGAGAACTCGTTTCTGGCACCTTCCGCGGTGGAGTTGTGCATGGGGTGTGTTTGGAACATTTTGTCACCAGCTGAGGCCAAAATTCAGCGTTTCCCCATCTCAGCCCAGAAAGCAGGTAGAACATCTTTTGTGGTGCCTTTCAGCTGCGTACTGGGGTAGTGTAAAAAGTACCAGTAGAACTCGTTTCTGGCACTTTCCCCGGTGGAGTTGTGCATGGGGTGTGTTTGGAACATTTTGTCAGGAGCCGAGACCAAAATTCAGCCATTCCCCATCTCAGCCCAGAAAGCAGGTAGAACAACTTTTGTGGTGCCTTTCAGCTGTCTACCGGGGTAGTGTAAAAAGTACCAGTAGAACTCGTTTCTGGCACTTTCCCCGGTGGAGATGTGCATGGGGTGTGTTTGGAACATTTTGTCAGGAGCCGAGTCCAAAATTCAGCCATTCCCCATCTCAGCCCAGAAAGCAGGTAGAACAAGTTTTGTGGTGCCTTTCAGCTGCGTACCGGGGTAGTGTAAAAAGTACCAGTAGAACTCGTTTTTGGCACTTTCCCCGGTGGAGTTGTGCATGGGGTGTGTTTGGAACATTTTGTCACCAGCTGAGGCCAAAATTCAGCGTTTCCCCATCTCAGTCCAGAAAGCATGTAGAACATCTTTTGTGGTGCCTTTCAGCTGCCTACCGGGGTAGTGTAAAAAGTACCAGTAGAACTCGTTTCTGGCACTTTCCCCGGTGGAGATGTGCATGGGGTGTGTTTGGAACATTTTGTCAGGAGCCGAGACCAAAATTCAGCCATTCCCCATCTCAGCCCAGAAAGCAGGTAGAACAACTTTTGTGGTGCCTTTCAGCTGTCTACCGGGGTAGTGTAAAAAGTACCAGTAGAACTCGTTTCTGGCACTTTCCCCGGTGGAGTTGTGCATGGGGTGTGTTTGGAACATTTTGTCAGGAGCCGAGTCCAAAATTCAGCGGTTCCCCATCTCAGCCCAGAAAGCAGGTAGAACAAGTTTTGTGGTGCCTTTCAGCTGTCTACCGGGTTAGTGTAAAAAGTACCAGTAGAACTCGTTTCTGGCACTTTCCCCGGTGGAGATGTGCATGGGGTGTGTTTGGAACATTTTGTCAGGAGCCGAGACCAAAATTCAGCCATTCCCCATCTCAGCCCAGAAAGCAGGTAGAACAAGTTTTGTGGTGCCTTTCAGCTGTCTACCGGAGTAGTGTAAAAAGTACCAGTAGAACTCGTTTTTGGCACTTTCCCCGGTGGAGTTGTGCATGGGGTGTGTTTGGAACATTTTGTCACCAGCCGAGACCAAAATTCAGGCATTCCCCATCTCAGCCCAGAAAGCAGGTAGAACATCTTTTGTGGTGACTTTCAGCTGCCTACCGGGGTAGTGTAAAAACTACCAAGAGAACTCGTTTCTGGCACCTTCCCCGGTGGAGTTGTGCATGGGGTGTGTTTGGAACATTTTGTCAGGAGCCGAGACCAAAATTCAGCGATTCCCCATCTCAGTCCAGAAAGCAGGTAGAACATCTTTTGTGGTGCCTTTCAGCTGTTTACCGGGGTAGTGTAAAAAGTACCAGTAGAACTCGTTTCTGGCACTTTCCCCGGTGGAGTTGTGCATTGGGTGTGTTTGGAACATTTTGTCACCAGCTGAGGCCAAAATTCAGCGTTTCCCCGTCTCAGCCCAGAAAGCAGGTAGAACAAGTTTTGTGGTGCCTTTCAGCTGCGTACTGGGGTAGTGTAAAAAGTACCAGTAGAACTCGTTTCTGGCACTTTCCCCGGTGGAGTTGTGCATGGGGTGTGTTTGGAACATTTTGTCAGGAGCCGAGACCAAAATTCAGCGATTCCCCATCTCAGCCCAGAAAGCAGGTAGAACAAGTTTTGTGGTGCCTTTCAGCTGCCTACCGGGGTAGTGTAAAAACTACCAAGAGAACTCGTTTCTGGCACCTTCCCCGGTGGAGTTGTGCATGGGGTGTGTTTGGAACATTTTGTCAGGAGCCGAGACCAAAATTCAGCCATTCCCCATCTCAGCCCAGAAAGCAGGTAGAACAAGTTTTGTGGTGCCTTTCAGCTGCGTACTGGGGTAGTGTAAAAAGTACCAGTAGAACTCGTTTCTGGCACTTTCCCCGGTGGAGTTGTGCATGGGGTGTGTTTGGAACATTTTGTCAGGAGCCGAGACCAAAATTCAGCGATTCCCCATCTCAGCCCAGAAAGCAGGTAGAACAACTTTTGTGGTGCCTTTCAGCTGTCTACCGGGGTAGTGTAAAAACTACCAAGAGAACTCGTTTCTGGCACCTTCCGCGGTGGAGTTGTGCATGGGGTGTGTTTGGAACATTTTGTCACCAGCCGAGACCAAAATTCAGCGATTCCCCATCTCAGCCCAGAAAGCAGGTAGAACAAGTTTTGTGGTGCCTTTCAGCTGTCTACCGGGGTAGTGTAAAAAGTACCAGTAGAACTCGTTTCTGGCACTTTCCCCGGTGGAGTTGTGCATGGGGTGTGTTTGGAACATTTTGTCACCAGCCGAGACCAAAATTCAGGCATTCCCCATCTCAGCCCAGAAAGCAGGTAGAACATCTTTTGTGGTGACTTTCAGCTGCCTACCGGGGTAGTGTAAAAACTACCAAGAGAACTCGTTTCTGGCACCTTCCCCGGTGGAGTTGTGCATGGGGTGTGTTTGGAACATTTTGTCAGGAGCCGAGACCAAAATTCAGCGATTCCCCATCTCAGTCCAGAAAGCAGGTAGAACATCTTTTGTGGTGCCTTTCAGCTGTTTACCGGGGTAGTGTAAAAACTACCAGTAGAACTCGTTTCTGGCACTTTCCCCGGTGGAGTTGTGCATGGGGTGTGTTTGGAACATTTTGTCACCAGCTGAGGCCAAAATTCAGCGTTTCCCCATCTCAGCCCAGAAAGCAGGTAGAACATCTTTTGTGGTGCCTTTCAGCTGCGTACTGGGGTAGTGTAAAAAGTACCAGTAGAACTCGTTTCTGGCACTTTCCCCGGTGGAGTTGTGCATGGGGTGTGTTTGGAACATTTTGTCAGGAGCCGAGACCAAAATTCAGCGATTCCCCATCTCAGCCCAGAAAGCAGGTAGAACAAGTTTTGTGGTGCCTTTCAGCTGCCTACCGGGGTAGTGTAAAAACTACCAAGAGAACTCGTTTCTGGCATCTTCCCCGGTGGAGTTGTGCATGGGGTGTGTTTGGAACATTTTGTCAGGAGCCGAGACCAAAATTCAGCCATTCCCCATCTCAGCCCAGAAAGCAGGTAGAACATCTTTTGTGGTGCCTTTCAGCTGCGTACTGGGGTAGTGTAAAAAGTACCAGTAGAACTCGTTTCTGGCACTTTCCCCGGTGGAGTTGTGCATGGGGTGTGTTTGGAACATTTTGTCAGGAGCCGAGACCAAAATTCAGCGATTCCCCATCTCAGCCCAGAAAGCAGGTAGAACAACTTTTGTGGTGCCTTTCAGCTGTCTACCGGGGTAGTGTAAAAAGTACCAGTAGAACTCGTTTTTGGCACTTTCCCCGGTGGAATTGTGCATGGGGTGTGTTTGGAACATTTTGTCACCAGCCGAGACCAAAATTCAGCGATTCCCCATCTCAGCCCAGAAAGCAGGTAGAACAAGTTTTGTGGTGCCTTTCAGCTGCCTACCGGGGTACTGTAAAAACTACCAAGAGAACTCGTTTCTAGCACCTTCCGCGGTGGAGTTGTGCATGGGGTGTGTTTGGAACATTTTGTCACCAGCCGAGACCAAAATTCAGCGATTCCCCATCTCAGCCCAGAAAGCAGGTAGAACAAGTTTTGTGGTGCCTTTCAGCTGTCTACCGGGGTAGTGTAAAAAGTACCAGTAGAACTCGTTTTTGGCACTTTCCCCGGTGGAGTTGTGCATGGGGTGTGTTTGGAACATTTTGTCACCAGCCGAGACCAAAATTCAGGCATTCCCCATCTCAGCCCAGAAAGCAGGTAGAACATCTTTTGTGGTGCCTTTCAGCTGCCTACCGGGGTAGTGTAAAAACTACCAAGAGAACTCGTTTCTGGCACCTTCCCCGGTGGAGTTGTGCATGGGGTGTGTTTGGAACATTTTGTCAGGAGCCGAGACCAAAATTCAGCGATTCCCCATCTCAGTCCAGAAAGCAGGTAGAACAAGTTTTGTGGTGCCTTTCAGCTGCCTACCGGGGTAGTGTAAAAACTACCAAGAGAACTCGTTTCTGGCACCTTCCCCGGTGGAGTTGTGCATGGGGTGTGTTTGGAACATTTTGTCAGGAGCCGAGACCAAAATTCAGCCATTCCCCATCTCAGCCCAGAAAGCAGGTAGAACATCTTTTGTGGTGCCTTTCAGCTGCGTACTGGGGTAGTGTAAAAAGTACCAGTAGAACGCGTTTCTGGCACTTTCCCCGGTGGAGTTGTGCATGGGGTGTGTTTGGAACATTTTGTCAGGAGCCGAGACCAAAATTCAGCGATTCCCCATCTCAGCCCAGAAAGCAGGTAGAACAAGTTTTGTGGTGCCTTTCAGCTGTCTACCGGGGTAGTGTAAAAAGTACCAGTAGAACTCGTTTTTGGCACTTTCCCCGGTGGAATTGTGCATGGGGTGTGTTTGGAACATTTTGTCAGGAGCCGAGACCAAAATTCAGCGATTCCCCATCTCAGCCCAGAAAGCAGGTAGTACAAGTTTTGTGGTGCCTTTCAGCTGCCTACCGGGGTACTGTAAAAACTACCAAGAGAACTCGTTTCTGGCACCTTCCGCGGTGGAGTTGTGCATGGGGTGTGTTTGGAACATTTTGTCACCAGCCGAGACCAAAATTCAGCGATTCCCCATCTCAGCCCAGAAAGCAGGTAGAACAAGTTTTGTGGTGCCTTTCAGCTGTCTACCGGGGTAGTGTAAAAAGTACCAGTAGAACTCGTTTTTGGCACTTTCCCCGGTGGAGTTGTGCATGGGGTGTGTTTGGAACATTTTGTCACCAGCTGAGGCCAAAATTCAGCGTTTCCCCATCTCAGTCCAGAAAGCAGGTAGAACATGTTTTGTGGTGCCTTTCAGCTGTTTACCGGGGTAGTGTAAAAAGTACCAGTAGAACTCGTTTCTGGCACTTCCCCCGGTGGAGTTGTGCATGGGGTGTGTTTGGAACATTTTGTCAGGAGCCGAGACCAAAATTCAGCCATTCCCCATCTCAGTCCAGAAAGCAGGTAGAACATCTTTTGTGGTGCCTTTCAGCTGCCTACTGGGGTAGTGTAAAAAGTACCAGTAGAACTCCTTTCTGGCACTTTCCCCGGTGGAGTTGTGCATGGGGTGTGTTTGGAACATTTTGTCAGGAGCCGAGACCAAAATTCAGCGATTCCCCATCTCAGCCCAGAAAGCAGGTAGAACTAGTTTTGTGGTGCCTTTCAGCTGCCTACCGGGGTAGTGTAAAAACTACCAAGAGAACTCGTTTCTGGCACCTTCCCCGGTGGAGTTGTGCATGGGGTGTGTTTGGAACATTTTGTCACCAGCTGAGGCCAAAATTCAGCGTTTCCCCATCTCAGCCCAGAAAGCAGGTAGAACAACTTTTGTGGTGCCTTTCAGCTGTCTACCGGGGTAGTGTAAAAAGTACCAGTAGAACTCGTTTCTGGCACTTTCCCCGGTGGAGATGTGCATGGGGTGTGTTTGGAACATTTTGTCAGGAGCCGAGTCCAAAATTCAGCCATTCCCCATCTCAGCCCAGAAAGCAGGTAGAACAAGTTTTGTGGTGCCTTTCAGCTACCTACCGGGGTAGTGTAAAAACTACCAAGAGAACTCGTTTCTGGCACTTTCCCCGGTGGAGTTGTGCATGGGGTGTGTTTGGAACATTTTGTCAGGAGCCGAGACCAAAATTCAGCGATTCCCCATCTCAGCCCAGAAAGCAGGTAGAACAAGTTTTGTGGTGCCTTTCAGCTGCCTACCGGGGTAGTGTAAAAACTACCAAGAGAACTCGTTTCTGGCACCTTCCCCGGTGGAGTTGTGCATGGGGTGTGTTTGGAACATTTTGTCACCAGCTGAGGCCAAAATTCAGCGTTTCCCCATCTCAGTCAAGAAAGCAGGTAAAACATCTTTTGTGGTGCCTTTCAGCTGCTTACCGGGGTAGTGTAAAAAGTACCAGTAGAACTCGTTTCTGGCACTTTCCCCGGTGGAGTTGTGCATTGGGTGTGTTTGGAACATTTTGTCACCAGCCGAGACCAAAATTCAGCCATTCCCCATCTCAGCCCAGAAAGCAGGTAGAACATCTTTTGTGGTGCCTTTCAGCTGTCTACCGGGGTAGTGTAAAAAGTACCAGTAGAACTCGTTTTTGGCACTTTCCCCGGTGGAGATGTGCATGGGGTGTGTTTGGAACATTTTGTCAGGAGCCGAGACCAAAATTCAGCGATTCCCCATCTCAGCCCAGAAAGCAGGTAGAACAACTTTTGTGGTGCCTTTCAGCTGCCTACCGGGGTAGTGTAAAAACTACCAAGAGAACTCGTTTCTGGCACCTTCCCCGGTGGAGTTGTGCATGGGGTGTGTTTGGAACATTTTGTCACCAGCTGAGGCCAAAATTCAGCGTTTCCCCATCTCAGCCCAGAAAGCAGGTAGAACAAGTTTTGTGGTGCCTTTCAGCTGCCTACCGGGGTAGTGTAAAAACTACCAAGAGAACTCGTTTCTGGCACCTTCCCCGGTAGAGTTGTGCATGGGGTGTGTTTGGAACATTTTGTCACCAGCTGAGTCCAAAATTCAGCGTTTCCCCATCTCAGCCCAGAAAGCAGGTAGAACAACTTTTGTGGTGCCTTTCAGCTGTCTACCGGGGTAGTGTAAAAAGTACCAGTAGAACTCGTTTCTGGCACTTTCCCCGGTGGAGATGTGCATGGGGTGTGTTTGGAACATTTTGTCAGGAGCCGAGACCAAAATTCAGCCATTCCCCATCTCAGCCCAGAAAGCAGGTAGAACAAGTTTTGTGGTGCCTTTCAGCTGTCTACCGGGGTAGTGTAAAAAGTACTAGTAGAACTCGTTTCTGGCACTTTCCCCGGTGGAGTTGTGCATGGGGTGTGTTTGGAACATTTTGTCACCAGCCGAGACCAAAATTCAGCGATTCCCCATCTCAGCCCAGAAAGCAGGTAGAACAAGTTTTGTGGTGCCTTTCAGCTGTCTACCGGGGTAGTGTAAAAAGTACCAGTAGAACTCGTTTCTGGCACTTTCCCCGGTGGAGATGTGCATTGGATGTGTTTGGAACATTTTGTCAGGAGCCGAGACCAAAATTCAGCCATTCCCCATCTCAGCCCAGAAAGCAGGTAGAACAAGTTTTGTGGTGCCTTTCAGATGCCTACCAGGGTAGTGTAAAAACTACCAAGAGAACTCCTTCCTGGCACTTTCCCCGGTGGAGTTGTGCATGGGGTGTGTGTGGAACATTTTGTCAGGAGCGGAGACCAAAATTCAGCCATTCCCCATCTCAGCCCAGAAAGCAGGTAGAACAACTTTTGTGGTGCCTTTCAGCTGTCTACCGGGGTAGTGTAAAAACTACCAAGAGAACTCGTTTCTGGCACTTTCCCCGGTGGAGATGTGCATGGGGTGTGCTTGGAACATTTTGTCACCAGCCGAGTCCAAAATTCAGCGATTCCCCATCTCAGCCCAGAAAGCAGGTAGAACAAGTTTTGTGGTGCCTTTCAGCTGTCTACCGGGGTAGTGTAAAAAGTACCAGTAGAACTCGTTTCTGGCACTTTCCCCGGTGGAGATGTGCATGGGGTGTGTTTGGAACATTTTGTCAGGAGCCGAGACCAAAATTCAGCGATTCCCCGTCTCAGCCCAGAAAGCAGGTAGAACAAGTTTTGTGGTGCCTTTCAGCTGTCTACCGGGGTAGTGTAAAAGTACCAGTAGAACTCGTTTTTGGCACTTTCCCCGGTGGAGTTGTGCATGGGGTGTGCTTGGAACATTTTGTCACCAGCCGAGTCCAAAATTCAGCGATTCCCCATCTCAGCCCAGAAAGCACGTAGAACAAGTTTTGTGGTGCCTTTCAGCTGTCTACCGGGGTAGTGTAAAAAGTACCAGTAGAACTCGTTTCTGGCACTTTCCCCGGTGGAATTGTGCATGGGGTGTGTTTGGAACATTTTGTCTCCAGCTAGAGACCAAAATTCAGCGATTCCCCATCTCAGCCCAGAAAGCAGGTAGAACATCTTTTGTGGTGACTTTCAGCTGCCTACCGGGGTACTGTAAAAACTACCAACAGAACTCGTTTCTGGCACCTTCCCCGGTGGAGTTGTGCATGGGGTGTGTTTGGAACATTTTGTCACCAGCTGAGACCAAAATTCAGCGTTTCCCCATCTCAGCCCAGAAAGCAGGTAGAACAACTTTTGTGGTGACTTTCAGCTGCCTACCGGGGTAGTGTAAAAACTACTAACAGAACTCGTTTCTGGCACCTTCCCCGGTGGAGTTGTGCATGGGGTGTGCTTGGAACATTTTGTCACCAGCCGAGTCCAAAATTCAGCGTTTCCCCATCTCAGCCCAGAAAGCAGGTAGAACAAGTTTTGTGGTGCCTTTCAGCTGTCTACCGGGGTAGTGTAAAAAGTACCAGTAGAACTCGTTTCTGGCACCTTCCCCGGTGGAATTGTGCATGGGGTGTGTTTGGAACATTTTGTCTCCAGCTAGAGACCAAAATTCAGCGATTCCCCATCTCAGCCCAGAAAGCAGGTAGAACAAGTTTTGTGGTGCCTTTCAGCTGTCTACCGGGGTAGTGTAAAAAGTACCAGTAGAACTCGTTTCTGGCACTTTCCCCGGTGGAGATGTGCATGGGGTGTGTTTGGAACATTTTGTCAGGAGCCGAGTCCAAAATTCAGCCATTCCCCATCTCAGCCCAGAAAGCAGGTAGAACAAGTTTTGTGGTGCCTTTCAGCTACCTACCGGGGTAGTGTAAAAACTACTAACAGAACTCGTTTCTGGCACCTTCCCCGGTGGAGTTGTGCATGGGGTGTGTTTGGAACATTTTGTCACCAGCCGAGACCAAAATTCAGCCATTCCCCATCTCAGCCCAGAAAGCAGGTAGAACAAGTTTTGTGGTGCCTTTCAGCTGTCTACCGCGGTAGTATAAAAAGTACCAGTAGAACTCGTTTCTGGCACTTTCCCCGGTGGAGATGTGCATGGGGTGTGTTTGGAACATTTTGTCAGGAGCCGAGACCAAAATTCAGCCATTCCCCATCTCAGCCCAGAAAGCAGGTAGAACAACTTTTGTGGTGCCTTTCAGCTGTCTACCGGGGTAGTGTAAAAAGTACCAGTAGAACTCGTTTTTGGCACTTTCCCCGGTGGAGTTGTGCATGGGGTGTGCTTGGAACATTTTGTCACCAGCCGAGTCCAAAATTCAGCGATTCCCCATCTCAGCCCAGAAAGCACGTAGAACAAGTTTTGTGGTGCCTTTCAGCTGTCTACCGGGGTAGTGTAAAAAGTACCAGTAGAACTCGTTTCTGGCACTTTCCCCGGTGGAATTGTGCATGGGGTGTGTTTGGAACATTTTGTCTCCAGCTAGAGACCAAAATTCAGCGATTCCCCATCTCAGCCCAGAAAGCAGGTAGAACATCTTTTGTGGTGACTTTCAGCTGCCTACCGGGGTACTGTAAAAACTACCAACAGAACTCGTTTCTGGCACCTTCCCCGGTGGAGTTGTGCATGGGGTGTGTTTGGAACATTTTGTCACCAGCTGAGACCAAAATTCAGCGTTTCCCCATCTCAGCCCAGAAAGCAGGTAGAACAACTTTTGTGGTGACTTTCAGCTGCCTACCGGGGTAGTGTAAAAACTACTAACAGAACTCGTTTCTGGCACCTTCCCCGGTGGAGTTGTGCATGGGGTGTGCTTGGAACATTTTGTCACCAGCCGAGTCCAAAATTCAGCGTTTCCCCATCTCAGCCCAGAAAGCAGGTAGAACAAGTTTTGTGGTGCCTTTCAGCTGTCTACCGGGGTAGTGTAAAAAGTACCAGTAGAACTCGTTTCTGGCACCTTCCCCGGTGGAATTGTGCATGGGGTGTGTTTGGAACATTTTGTCTCCAGCTAGAGACCAAAATTCAGCGATTCCCCATCTCAGCCCAGAAAGCAGGTAGAACAAGTTTTGTGGTGCCTTTCAGCTGTCTACCGGGGTAGTGTAAAAAGTACCAGTAGAACTCGTTTCTGGCACTTTCCCCGGTGGAGATGTGCATGGGGTGTGTTTGGAACATTTTGTCAGGAGCCGAGTCCAAAATTCAGCCATTCCCCATCTCAGCCCAGAAAGCAGGTAGAACAAGTTTTGTGGTGCCTTTCAGCTGTCTACCGGGGTAGTGTAAAAACTACTAACAGAACTCGTTTCTGGCACCTTCCCCGGTGGAGTTGTGCATGGGGTGTGTTTGGAACATTTTGTCACCAGCCGAGACCAAAATTCAGCCATTCCCCATCTCAGCCCAGAAAGCAGGTAGAACAAGTTTTGTGGTGCCTTTCAGCTGTCTACCGGGGTAGTATAAAAAGTACCAGTAGAACTCGTTTCTGGCACTTTCCCCGGTGGAGATGTGCATGGGGTGTGTTTGGAACATTTTGTCAGGAGCCGAGACCAAAATTCAGCCATTCCCCATCTCAGCCCAGAAAGCAGGTAGAACAAGTTTTGTGGTGCCTTTCAGCTGTCTACCGGGGTAGTGTAAAAAGTACCAGTAGAACTCGTTTTTGGCACTTTCCCCGGTGGAGTTGTGCATGGGGTGTGCTTGGAACATATTGTCACCAGCCGAGTCCAAAATTCAGCGATTCCCCATCTCAGCCCAGAAAGCACGTAGAACAAGTTTTGTGGTGCCTTTCAGCTGTCTACCGGGGTAGTGTAAAAAGTACCAGTAGAACTCGTTTCTGGCACTTTCCCCGGTGGAATTGTGCATGGGGTGTGTTTGGAACATTTTGTCTCCAGCTAGAGACCAAAATTCAGCGATTCCCCATCTCAGCCCAGAAAGCAGGTAGAACATCTTTTGTGGTGACTTTCAGCTGCCTACCGGGGTACTGTAAAAACTACCAACAGAACTCGTTTCTGGCACCTTCCCCGGTGGAGTTGTGCATGGGGTGTGTTTGGAACATTTTGTCACCAGCTGAGACCAAAATTCAGCGTTTCCCCATCTCAGCCCAGAAAGCAGGTAGAACAACTTTTGTGGTGACTTTCAGCTGCCTACCGGGGTAGTGTAAAAACTACTAACAGAACTCGTTTCTGGCACCTTCCCCGGTGGAGTTGTGCATGGGGTGTGCTTGGAACATTTTGTCACCAGCCGAGTCCAAAATTCAGCGATTCCCCATCTCAGCCCAGAAAGCAGGTAGAACAAGTTTTGTGGTGCCTTTCAGCTGCCTACCGGGGTAGTGTAAAAACTACTAACAGAACTCGTTTCTGGCACCTTCCCCGGTGGAGTTGTGCATGGGGTGTGCTTGGAACATTTTGTCACCAGCCGAGACCAAAATTCAGCGATTCCCCATCTCAGCCCAGAAAGCACGTAGAACAAGTTTTGTGGTGCCTTTCAGCTGTCTACCGGGGTAGTGTAAAAAGTACCAGTAGAACTCGTTTCTGGCACTTTCCCCGGTGGAGATGTGCATGGGGTGTGTTTGGAACATTTTGTCAGGAGCCGAGTCCAAAATTCAGCCATTCCCCATCTCAGCCCAGAAAGCAGGTAGAACAACTTTTGTGGTGCCTTTCAGCTGCCTACCGGGGTAGTGTAAAAAGTACCAGTAGAACTCGTTTTTGGCACTTTCCCCGGTGGAGTTGTGCATGGGGTGTGCTTGGAACATTTTGTCACCAGCCGAGACCAAAATTCAGCGATTCCCCATCTCAGCCCAGAAAGCACGTAGAACAAGTTTTGTGGTGCCTTTCAGCTGTCTACCGGGGTAGTGTAAAAAGTACCAGTAGAACTCGTTTCTGGCACTTTCCCCGGTGGAATTGTGCATGGGGTGTGTTTGGAACATTTTGTCTCCAGCTAGAGACCAAAATTCAGCGATTCCCCATCTCAGCCCAGAAAGCAGGTAGAACATCTTTTGTGGTGACTTTCAGCTGCCTACCGGGGTACTGTAAAAACTACCAACAGAACTCGTTTCTGGCACCTTCCCCGGTGGAGTTGTGCATGGGGTGTGTTTGGAACATTTTGTCACCAGCTGAGACCAAAATTCAGCGTTTCCCCATCTCAGCCCAGAAAGCAGGTAGAACAACTTTTGTGGTGACTTTCAGCTGCCTACCGGGGTAGTGTAAAAACTACTAACAGAACTCGTTTCTGGCACCTTCCCCGGTTGAGTTGTGCATGGGGTGTGCTTGGAACATTTTGTCACCAGCCGAGTCCAAAATTCAGCGATTCCCCATCTCAGCCCAGAAAGCACGTAGAACAAGTTTTGTGGTGCCTTTCAGCTGTCTACCGGGGTAGTGTAAAAAGTACCAGTAGAACTCGTTTCTGGCACTTTCCCCGGTGGAATTGTGCATGGGGTGTGTTTGGAACATTTTGTCTCCAGCTAGAGACCAAAATTCAGCGATTCCCCATCTCAGCCCAGAAAGCAGGTAGAACATCTTTTGTGGTGACTTTCAGCTGCCTACCGGGGTACTGTAAAAACTACCAACAGAACTCGTTTCTGGCACCTTCCCCGGTGGAGTTGTGCATGGGGTGTGTTTGGAACATTTTGTCACCAGCTGAGACCAAAATTCAGCGTTTCCCCATCTCAGCCCAGAAAGCAGGTAGAACAACTTTTGTGGTGACTTTCAGCTGCCTACCGGGGTAGTGTAAAAACTACTAACAGAACTCGTTTCTGGCACCTTCCCCGGTGGAGTTGTGCATGGGGTGTGCTTGGAACATTTTGTCACCAGCCGAGTCCAAAATTCAGCGATTCCCCATCTCAGCCCAGAAAGCAGGTAGAACAAGTTTTGTGGTGCCTTTCAGCTGCCTACCGGGGTAGTGTAAAAACTACTAACAGAACTCGTTTCTGGCACCTTCCCCGGTGGAGTTGTGCATGGGGTGTGCTTGGAACATTTTGTCACCAGCCGAGACCAAAATTCAGCGATTCCCCATCTCAGCCCAGAAAGCACGTAGAACAAGTTTTGTGGTGCCTTTCAGCTGTCTACCGGGGTAGTGTAAAAAGTACCAGTAGAACTCGTTTCTGGCACTTTCCCCGGTGGAGATGTGCATGGGGTGTGTTTGGAACATTTTGTCAGGAGCCGAGTCCAAAATTCAGCCATTCCCCATCTCAGCCCAGAAAGCAGGTAGAACAAGTTTTGTGGTGCCTTTCAGCTGCCTACCGGGGTAGTGTAAAAAGTACCAGTAGAACTCGTTTTTGGCACTTTCCCCGGTGGAGTTGTGCATGGGGTGTGCTTGGAACATTTTGTCACCAGCCGAGACCAAAATTCAGCGATTCCCCATCTCAGCCCAGAAAGCACGTAGAACAAGTTTTGTGGTGCCTTTCAGCTGTCTACCGGGGTAGTGTAAAAAGTACCAGTAGAACTCGTTTCTGGCACTTTCCCCGGTGGAATTGTGCATGGGGTGTGTTTGGAACATTTTGTCTCCAGCTAGAGACCAAAATTCAGCGATTCCCCATCTCAGCCCAGAAAGCAGGTAGAACATCTTTTGTGGTGACTTTCAGCTGCCTACCGGGGTACTGTAAAAACTACCAACAGAACTCGTTTCTGGCACCTTCCCCGGTGGAGTTGTGCATGGGGTGTGTTTGGAACATTTTGTCACCAGCTGAGACCAAAATTCAGCGTTTCCCCATCTCAGCCCAGAAAGCAGGTAGAACAACTTTTGTGGTGACTTTCAGCTGCCTACCGGGGTAGTGTAAAAACTACTAACAGAACTCGTTTCTGGCACCTTCCCCGGTGGAGTTGTGCATGGGGTGTGCTTGGAACATTTTGTCACCAGCCGAGTCCAAAATTCAGCGATTCCCCATCTCAGCCCAGAAAGCAGGTAGAACAAGTTTTGTGGTGCCTTTCAGCTGCCTACCGGGGTAGTGTAAAAACTACTAACAGAACTCGTTTCTGGCACCTTCCCCGGTGGAGTTGTGCATGGGGTGTGCTTGGAACATTTTGTCACCAGCCGAGACCAAAATTCAGCGATTCCCCATCTCAGCCCAGAAAGCACGTAGAACAAGTTTTGTGGTGCCTTTCAGCTGTCTACCGGGGTAGTGTAAAAAGTACCAGTAGAACTCGTTTCTGGCACTTTCCCCGGTGGAGATGTGCATGGGGTGTGTTTGGAACATTTTGTCAGGAGCCGAGTCCAAAATTCAGCCATTCCCCATCTCAGCCCAGAAAGCAGGTAGAACAACTTTTGTGGTGCCTTTCAGCTGCCTACCGGGGTAGTGTAAAAAGTACCAGTAGAACTCGTTTTTGGCACTTTCCCCGGTGGAGTTGTGCATGGGGTGTGCTTGGAACATTTTGTCACCAGCCGAGACCAAAATTCAGCGATTCCCCATCTCAGCCCAGAAAGCACGTAGAACAAGTTTTGTGGTGCCTTTCAGCTGTCTACCGGGGTAGTGTAAAAAGTACCAGTAGAACTCGTTTCTGGCACTTTCCCCGGTGGAATTGTGCATGGGGTGTGTTTGGAACATTTTGTCTCCAGCTAGAGACCAAAATTCAGCGATTCCCCATCTCAGCCCAGAAAGCAGGTAGAACATCTTTTGTGGTGACTTTCAGCTGCCTACCGGGGTACTGTAAAAACTACCAACAGAACTCGTTTCTGGCACCTTCCCCGGTGGAGTTGTGCATGGGGTGTGTTTGGAACATTTTGTCACCAGCTGAGACCAAAATTCAGCGTTTCCCCATCTCAGCCCAGAAAGCAGGTAGAACAACTTTTGTGGTGACTTTCAGCTGCCTACCGGGGTAGTGTAAAAACTACTAACAGAACTCGTTTCTGGCACCTTCCCCGGTGGAGTTGTGCATGGGGTGTGCTTGGAACATTTTGTCACCAGCCGAGTCCAAAATTCAGCGATTCCCCATCTCAGCCCAGAAAGCACGTAGAACAAGTTTTGTGGTGCCTTTCAGCTGTCTACCGGGGTAGTGTAAAAAGTACCAGTAGAACTCGTTTCTGGCACTTTCCCCGGTGGAATTGTGCATGGGGTGTGTTTGGAACATTTTGTCTCCAGCTAGAGACCAAAATTCAGCGATTCCCCATCTCAGCCCAGAAAGCAGGTAGAACATCTTTTGTGGTGACTTTCAGCTGCCTACCGGGGTACTGTAAAAACTACCAACAGAACTCGTTTCTGGCACCTTCCCCGGTGGAGTTGTGCATGGGGTGTGTTTGGAACATTTTGTCACCAGCTGAGACCAAAATTCAGCGTTTCCCCATCTCAGCCCAGAAAGCAGGTAGAACAACTTTTGTGGTGACTTTCAGCTGCCTACCGGGGTAGTGTAAAAACTACTAACAGAACTCGTTTCTGGCACCTTCCCCGGTGGAGTTGTGCATGGGGTGTGCTTGGAACATTTTGTCACCAGCCGAGTCCAAAATTCAGCGATTCCCCATCTCAGCCCAGAAAGCAGGTAGAACAAGTTTTGTGGTGCCTTTCAGCTGCCTACCGGGGTAGTGTAAAAACTACTAACAGAACTCGTTTCTGGCACCTTCCCCGGTGGAGTTGTGCATGGGGTGTGCTTGGAACATTTTGTCACCAGCCGAGACCAAAATTCAGCGATTCCCCATCTCAGCCCAGAAAGCACGTAGAACAAGTTTTGTGGTGCCTTTCAGCTGTCTACCGGGGTAGTGTAAAAAGTACCAGTAGAACTCGTTTCTGGCACTTTCCCCGGTGGAGATGTGCATGGGGTGTGTTTGGAACATTTTGTCAGGAGCCGAGTCCAAAATTCAGCCATTCCCCATCTCAGCCCAGAAAGCAGGTAGAACAACTTTTGTGGTGCCTTTCAGCTGCCTACCGGGGTAGTGTAAAAAGTACCAGTAGAACTCGTTTTTGGCACTTTCCCCGGTGGAGTTGTGCATGGGGTGTGCTTGGAACATTTTGTCACCAGCCGAGACCAAAATTCAGCGATTCCCCATCTCAGCCCAGAAAGCACGTAGAACAAGTTTTGTGGTGCCTTTCAGCTGTCTACCGGGGTAGTGTAAAAAGTACCAGTAGAACTCGTTTCTGGCACTTTCCCCGGTGGAATTGTGCATGGGGTGTGTTTGGAACATTTTGTCTCCAGCTAGAGACCAAAATTCAGCGATTCCCCATCTCAGCCCAGAAAGCAGGTAGAACATCTTTTGTGGTGACTTTCAGCTGCCTACCGGGGTACTGTAAAAACTACCAACAGAACTCGTTTCTGGCACCTTCCCCGGTGGAGTTGTGCATGGGGTGTGTTTGGAACATTTTGTCACCAGCTGAGACCAAAATTCAGCGTTTCCCCATCTCAGCCCAGAAAGCAGGTAGAACAACTTTTGTGGTGACTTTCAGCTGCCTACCGGGGTAGTGTAAAAACTACTAACAGAACTCGTTTCTGGCACCTTCCCCGGTGGAGTTGTGCATGGGGTGTGCTTGGAACATTTTGTCACCAGCCGAGTCCAAAATTCAGCGATTCCCCATCTCAGCCCAGAAAGCAGGTAGAACAAGTTTTGTGGTGCCTTTCAGCTGCCTACCGGGGTAGTGTAAAAACTACTAACAGAACTCGTTTCTGGCACCTTCCCCGGTGGAGTTGTGCATGGGGTGTGCTTGGAACATTTTGTCACCAGCCGAGACCAAAATTCAGCGATTCCCCATCTCAGCCCAGAAAGCACGTAGAACAAGTTTTGTGGTGCCTTTCAGCTGCCTACCGGGGTAGTGTAAAAAGTACCAGTAGAACTCCTTTCTGGCACCTTCCCCGGTGGAATTGTGCATGGGGTGTGTTTGGAACATTTTGTCTCCAGCTAGAGACCAAAATTCAGCGATTCCCCATCTCAGCCCAGAAAGCAGGTAGAACAACTTTTGTGGTGCCTTTCAGCTGTCTACCGGGGTAGTGTAAAAAGTACCAGTAGAACTCGTTTCTGGCACTTTCCCCGGTGGAGATGTGCATGGGGTGTGTTTGGAACATTTTGTCAGGAGCCGAGACCAAAATTCAGCCGTTCCCCATCTAAGCCCAGAAAGCAGGTAGAACAAGTTTTGTGGTGCCTTTCAGCTGTCTACCGGGGTAGTGTAAAAGTACCAGTAGAACTCGTTTCTGGCACTTTCCCCGGTGGAGTTGTGCATGGGGTGTGCTTGGAACATTTTGTCACCAGCCGAGACCAAAATTCAGCGTTTCCCCATCTCAGCCCAGAAAGCAGGTAGAACAAGTTTTGTGGTGCCTTTCAGCTGTCTACCGGGGTAGTGTAAAAACTACTAACAGAACTCGTTTCTGGCACCTTCCCCGGTGGAGTTGTGCATGGGGTGTGCTTGGAACATTTTGTCACCAGCCAAGTCCAAAATTCAGCGATTCCCCATCTCAGCCCAGAAAGCAGGTAGAACAAGTTTTGTGGTGCCTTTCAGCTGCCTACCGGGGTAGTGTAAAAACTACTAACAGAACTCGTTTCTGGCACCTTCCCCGGTGGAGTTGTGCATGGGGTGTGTTTGGAACATTTTGTCACCAGCCGAGACCAAAATTCAGCGATTCCCCATCTCAGCCCAGAAAGCAGGTAGAACAAGTTTTGTGGTGCCTTTCAGCTGTCTACCGGGGTAGTGTAAAAAGTACCAGTAGAACTCCTTTCTGGCACCTTCCCCGGTGGAATTGTGCATGGGGTGTGTTTGGAACATTTTGTCTCCAGCTAGAGACCAAAATTCAGCGATTCCCCATCTCAGCCCAGAAAGCAGGTAGAACAAGTTTTGTGGTGCCTTTCAGCTGTCTACCGGGGTAGTGTAAAAAGTACCAGTAGAACTCGTTTCTGGCACTTTCCCCGGTGGAGATGTGCATGGGGTGTGTTTGGAACATTTTGTCAGGAGCCGAGACCAAAATTCAGCCATTCCCCATCTCAGCCCAGAAAGCAGGTAGAACAACTTTTGTGGTGCCTTTCAGCTGCCTACCGGGGTAGTGTAAAAACTACCAAGAGAACTCGTTTCTGGCACCTTCCCCGGTGGAGTTGTGCATGGGGTGTGTTTGGAACATTTTGTCACCAGCCGAGTCCAAAATTCAGCGATTCCCCATCTCAGCCCAGAAAGCAGGTAGAACAAGTTTTGTGGTGCCTTTCAGCTGTCTACCGGGGTAGTGTAAAAAGTACCAGTAGAACTCGTTTCTGGCACTTTCCCCGGTGGAGATGTGCATGGGGTGTGTTTGGAACATTTTGTCAGGAGCCGAGACCAAAATTCAGCCATTCCCCATCTCAGCCCAGAAAGCAGGTAGAACAACTTTTGTGGTGCCTTTCAGCTGTCTACCGGGGTAGTGTAAAAAGTACCAGTAGAACTCGTTTCTGGCACTTTCCCCGGTGGAGTTGTGCATGGGGTGTGTTTGGAACATTTTGTCACCAGCCGAGACCAAAATTCAGCCATTCCCCATCTCAGCCCAGAAAGCAGGTAGAACAAGTTTTGTGGTGCCTTTCAGCTGTCTACCGGGGTAGTGTAAAAAGTACCAGTAGAACTCGTTTCTGGCACGTTCCCCGGTGGAGTTGTGCATGGGGTGTGTTTGGAACATTTTGTCAGGAGCCGAGACCAAAATTCAGCCATTCCCCATCTCAGCCCAGAAAGCAGGTAGAACAACTTTTGTGGTGCCTTTCAGCTGCCTACCGGGGTAGTGTAAAAACTACCAAGAGAACTCCTTCCTGGCACTTTCCCCGGTGGAGTTGTGCATGGGGTGTGTTTGGAACATTTTGTCAGGAGCGGAGACTAAAATTCAGCCATTCCCCATCTCAGCCCAGAAAGCAGGTAGAACAAGTTTTGTGGTGCCTTTCAGCTGTCTACCGGGGTAGTGTAAAAACTACTAACAGAACTCGTTTCTGGCACCTTCCCCGGTGGAGTTGTGCATGGGGTGTGCTTGGAACATTTTGTCACCAGCTGAGGCCAAAATTCAGCGATTCCCCATCTCAGCCCAGAAAGCAGGTAGAACAAGTTTTGTGGTGACTTTCAGCTGTCTACCGGGTTAGTGTAAAAAGTACCAGTAGAACTCCTTTCTGGCACTTTCCCCGGTGGAGATGTGCATGGGGTGTGTTTGGAACATTTTGTCAGGAGCCGAGACCAAAATTCAGCGATTCCCCATCTCAGCCCAGAAAGCAGGTAGAACAAGTTTTGTGGTGCCTTTCAGCTGTCTACCGGGGTAGTGTAAAAGTACCAGTAGAACTCGTTTTTGGCACTTTCCCCGGTGGAGTTGTTCATGGGGTGTGCTTGGAACATTTTGTCACCAGCCGAGTCCAAAATTCAGCGATTCCTCATCTCAGCCCAGAAAGCAGGTAGAACATCTTTTGTGGTGCCTTTCAGCTGCCTACCGGGGTAGTGTAAAAAGTACCAGTAGAACTCGTTTCTGGCACTTTCCCCGGTGGAATTGTGCATGGGGTGTGTTTGGAACATTTTGTCTCCAGCTAGAGACCAAAATTCAGCGATTCCCCATCTCAGCCCAGAAAGCAGGTAGAACATCTTTTGTGGTGCCTTTCAGCTGCCTACCGGGGTAGTGTAAAAACTACCAACAGGACTCGTTTCTGGCACCTTCCGCGGTGGAGTTGTGCATGGGGTGTGCTTGGAACATTTTGTCACCAGCCGAGTCCAAAATTCAGCGATTCCCCATCTCAGCCCAGAAAGCAGGTAGAACAAGTTTTGTGGTGCCTTTCAGCTGCCTACCGGGGTAGTGTAAAAACTACTAACAGAACTCGTTTCTGGCACCTTCCCCGGTGGAGTTGTGCATGGGGTGTGCTTGGAACATTTTGTCACCAGCCGAGACCAAAATTCAGCGATTCCCCATCTCAGCCCAGAAAGCACGTAGAACAAGTTTTGTGGTGCCTTTCAGCTGTCTACCGGGGTAGTGTAAAAAGTACCAGTAGAACTCGTTTCTGGCACTTTCCCCGGTGGAGATGTGCATGGGGTGTGTTTGGAACATTTTGTCAGGAGCCGAGTCCAAAATTCAGCCATTCCCCATCTCAGCCCAGAAAGCAGGTAGAACAACTTTTGTGGTGCCTTTCAGCTGCCTACCGGGGTAGTGTAAAAAGTACCAGTAGAACTCGTTTTTGGCACTTTCCCCGGTGGAGTTGTGCATGGGGTGTGCTTGGAACATTTTGTCACCAGCCGAGACCAAAATTCAGCGATTCCCCATCTCAGCCCAGAAAGCACGTAGAACAAGTTTTGTGGTGCCTTTCAGCTGTCTACCGGGGTAGTGTAAAAAGTACCAGTAGAACTCGTTTCTGGCACTTTCCCCGGTGGAATTGTGCATGGGGTGTGTTTGGAACATTTTGTCTCCAGCTAGAGACCAAAATTCAGCGATTCCTCATCTCAGCCCAGAAAGCAGGTAGAACATCTTTTGTGGTGACTTTCAGCTGCCTACCGGGGTACTGTAAAAACTACCAACAGAACTCGTTTCTGGCACCTTCCCCGGTGGAGTTGTGCATGGGGTGTGTTTGGAACATTTTGTCACCAGCTGAGACCAAAATTCAGCGTTTCCCCATCTCAGCCCAGAAAGCAGGTAGAACAACTTTTGTGGTGACTTTCAGCTGCCTACCGGGGTAGTGTAAAAACTACTAACAGAACTCGTTTCTGGCACCTTCCCCGGTGGAGTTGTGCATGGGGTGTGCTTGGAACATTTTGTCACCAGCCGAGTCCAAAATTCAGCGATTCCCCATCTCAGCCCAGAAAGCAGGTAGAACAAGTTTTGTGGTGCCTTTCAGCTGCCTACCGGGGTAGTGTAAAAACTACTAACAGAACTCGTTTCTGGCACCTTCCCCGGTGGAGTTGTGCATGGGGTGTGCTTGGAACATTTTGTCACCAGCCGAGACCAAAATTCAGCGATTCCCCATCTCAGCCCAGAAAGCACGTAGAACAAGTTTTGTGGTGCCTTTCAGCTGCCTACCGGGGTAGTGTAAAAAGTACCAGTAGAACTCCTTTCTGGCACCTTCCCCGGTGGAATTGTGCATGGGGTGTGTTTGGAACATTTTTTCTCCAGCTAGAGACCAAAATTCAGCGATTCCCCATCTCAGCCCAGAAAGCAGGTAGAACAACTTTTGTGGTGCCTTTCAGCTGTCTACCGGGGTAGTGTAAAAAGTACCAGTAGAACTCGTTTCTGGCACTTTCCCCGGTGGAGATGTGCATGGGGTGTGTTTGGAACATTTTGTCAGGAGCCGAGACCAAAATTCAGCCGTTCCCCATCTAAGCCCAGAAAGCAGGTAGAACAAGTTTTGTGGTGCCTTTCAGCTGTCTACCGGGGTAGTGTAAAAGTACCAGTAGAACTCGTTTTTGGCACTTTCCCCGGTGGAGTTGTGCATGGGGTGTGCTTGGAACATTTTGTCACCAGCCGAGACCAAAATTCAGCGTTTCCCCATCTCAGCCCAGAAAGCAGGTAGAACAAGTTTTGTGGTGCCTTTCAGCTGTCTACCGGGGTAGTGTAAAAACTACTAACAGAACTCGTTTCTGGCACCTTCCCCGGTGGAGTTGTGCATGGGGTGTGCTTGGAACATTTTGTCACCAGCCAAGTCCAAAATTCAGCGATTCCCCATCTCAGCCCAGAAAGCAGGTAGAACAAGTTTTGTGGTGCCTTTCAGCTGCCTACCGGGGTAGTGTAAAAACTACTAACAGTACTCGTTTCTGGCACCTTCCCCGGTGGAGTTGTGCATGGGGTGTGTTTGGAACATTTTGTCACCAGCCGAGACCAAAATTCAGCGATTCCCCATCTCAGCCCAGAAAGCAGGTAGAACAAGTTTTGTGGTGCCTTTCAGCTGTCTACCGGGGTAGTGTAAAAAGTACCAGTAGAACTCCTTTCTGGCACCTTCCCCGGTGGAATTGTGCATGGGGTGTGTTTGGAACATTTTGTCTCCAGCTAGAGACCAAAATTCAGCGATTCCCCATCTCAGCCCAGAAAGCAGGTAGAACAAGTTTTGTGGTGCCTTTCAGCTGTCTACCGGGGTAGTGTAAAAAGTACCAGTAGAACTCGTTTCTGGCACTTTCCCCGGTGGAGATGTGCATGGGGTGTGTTTGGAACATTTTGTCAGGAGCCGAGACCAAAATTCAGCCATTCCCCATCTCAGCCCAGAAAGCAGGTAGAACAACTTTTGTGGTGCCTTTCAGCTGTCTACCGGGGTAGTGTAAAAAGTACCAGTAGAACTCGTTTCTGGCACTTTCCCCGGTGGAGTTGTGCATGGGGTGTGTTTGGAACATTTTGTCACCAGCCGAGACCAAAATTCAGCCATTCCCCATCTCAGCCCAGAAAGCAGGTAGAACAAGTTTTGTGGTGCCTTTCAGCTGTCTACCGGGGTAGTGTAAAAAGTACCAGTAGAACTCGTTTCTGGCACGTTCCCCGGTGGAGTTGTGCATGGGGTGTGTTTGGAACATTTTGTCAGGAGCCGAGACCAAAATTCAGCCATTCCCCATCTCAGCCCAGAAAGCAGGTAGAACAAGTTTTGTGGTGCCTTTCAGCTGCCTACCGGGGTAGTGTAAAAACTACCAAGAGAACTCCTTCCTGGCACTTTCCCCGGTGGAGTTGTGCATGGGGTGTGTTTGGAACATTTTGTCAGGAGCGGAGACTAAAATTCAGCCATTCCCCATCTCAGCCCAGAAAGCAGGTAGAACAAGTTTTGTGGTGCCTTTCAGCTGTCTACCGGGGTAGTGTAAAAACTACTAACAGAACTCGTTTCTGGCACCTTCCCCGGTGGAGTTGTGCATGGGGTGTGCTTGGAACATTTTGTCACCAGCCGAGTCCAAAATTCAGCGATTCCCCATCTCAGCCCAGAAAGCAGGTAGAACAAGTTTTGTGGTGCCTTTCAGCTGTCTACCGGGGTAGTGTAAAAAGTACCAGTAGAACGCGTTTCTGGCACTTTCCCCGGTGGAGATGTGCATGGGGTGTGTTTGGAACATTTTGTCAGGAGCCGAGACCAAAATTCAGCGATTCCCCATCTCAGCCCAGAAAGCAGGTAGAACAAGTTTTGTGGTGCCTTTCAGCTGTCTACCGGGGTAGTGTAAAAGTACCAGTAGAACTCGTTTTTGGCACTTTCCCCGGTGGAGTTGTTCATGGGGTGTGCTTGGAACATTTTGTCACCAGCCGAGTCCAAAATTCAGCGATTCCTCATCTCAGCCCAGAAAGCAGGTAGAACATCTTTTGTGGTGCCTTTCAGCTGCCTACCGGGGTAGTGTAAAAAGTACCAGTAGAACTCGTTTCTGGCACTTTCCCCGGTGGAATTGTGCATGGGGTGTGTTTGGAACATTTTGTCTCCAGCTAGAGACCAAAATTCAGCGATTCCCCATCTCAGCCCAGAAAGCAGGTAGAACATCTTTTGTGGTGCCTTTCAGATGCCTACCGGGGTAGTGTAAAAACTACCAACAGAACTCGTTTCTGGCACCTTCCGCGGTGGAGTTGTGCATGGGGTGTGTTTGGAACATTTTGTCACTAGCCGAGACCAAAATTCAGCGTTTCCCCATCTCAGCCCAGAAAGCAGGTAGAACAACTTTTGTGGTGCCTTTCAGCTGCCTACCGGGGTAGTGTAAAAACTACTAACAGAACTCGTTTCTGGCACCTTCCCCGGTGGAGTTGTGCATGGGGTGTGCTTGGAACATTTTGTCACCAGCCGAGTCCAAAATTCAGCGATTCCCCATCTCAGCCAAGAAAGCAGGTAGAACAAGTTTTGTGGTGCCTTTCAGCTGTCTACCGGGGTAGTGTAAAAAGTACCAGTAGAACTCCTTTCTGGCACCTTCCCCGGTGGAGTTGTGCATGGGGTGTGTTTGGAACATTTTGTCTCCAGCTAGAGACCAAAATTCAGCGATTCCCCATCTCAGCCCAGAAAGCAGGTAGAACAAGTTTTGTGGTGCCTTTCAGCTGTCTACCGGGGTAGTGTAAAAAGTACCAGTAGAACTCGTTTCTGGCACTTTCCCCGGTGGAGTTGTGCATGGGGTGTGTTTGGAACATTTTGTCAGGAGCCGAGACCAAAATTCAGCCATTCCCCATCTCAGCCCAGAAAGCAGGTAGAACAACTTTTGTGGTGCCTTTCAGCTGTCTACCGGGGTAGTGTAAAAGTACCAGTAGAACTCGTTTTTGGCACTTTCCCCGGTGGAGTTGTGCATGGGGTGTGCTTGGAACATTTTGTCACCAGCCGAGTCCAAAATTCAGCGATTCCCCATCTCAGCCCAGAAAGCACGTAGAACAAGTTTTGTGGTGCCTTTCAGCTGTCTACCGGGGTAGTGTAAAAAGTACCAGTAGAACTCGTTTCTGGCACTTTCCCCGGTGGAATTGTGCATGGGGTGTGTTTGGAACATTTTGTCTCCAGCTAGAGACCAAAATTCAGCCATTCCCCATCTCAGCCCAGAAAGCAGGTAGAACATCTTTTGTGGTGCCTTTCAGCTGCGTACCGGGGTACTGTAAAAACTACCAACAGAACTCGTTTCTGGCACCTTCCGCGGTGGAGTTGTGCATGGGGTGTGTTTGGAACATTTTGTCACCAGCTGAGACCAAAATTCAGCGTTTCCCCATCTCAGCCCAGAAAGCAGGTAGAACAAGTTTTGTGGTGCCTTTCAGCTGCCTACCGGGGTAGTGTAAAAACTACTAACAGAACTCGTTTCTGGCACCTTCCCCGGTGGAGTTGTGCATGGGGTGTGCTTGGAACATTTTGTCACCAGCCGAGTCCAAAATTCAGCGATTCCCCATCTCAGCCCAGAAAGCAGGTAGAACAAGTTTTGTGGTGCCTTTCAGCTGTCTACCGGGGTAGTGTAAAAAGTACCAGTAGAACTCGTTTCTGGCACTTTCCCCGGTGGAGATGTGCATGGGGTGTGTTTGGAACATTTTGTCAGGAGCCGAGACCAAAATTCAGCCATTCCCCATCTCAGCCCAGAAAGCAGGTAGAACAAGTTTTGTGGTGCCTTTCAGCTGTCTACCGGGGTAGTGTAAAAAGTACCAGTAGAACTCCTTTCTGGCACCTTCCCCGGTGGAATTGTGCATGGGGTGTGTTTGGAACATTTTGTCTCCAGCTAGAGACCAAAATTCAGCCATTCCCCATCTCAGCCCAGAAAGCAGGTAGAACAAGTTTTGTGGTGCCTTTCAGCTGCCTACCGGGGTAGTGTAAAAACTACCAAGAGAACTCCTTCCTGGCACTCACCCCGGTGGAGTTGTGCATGGGGTGTGTTTGGAACATTTTGTCAGGAGCGGAGACTAAAATTCAGCCATTCCCCATCTCAGCCCAGAAAGAAGGTAGAACAAGTTTTGTGGTGCCTTTCAGCTGTCTACCGGGGTAGTGTAAAAACTACTAACAGAACTCGTTTCTGGCACCTTCCCCGGTGGAGTTGTGCATGGGGTGTGCTTGGAACATTTTGTCACCAGCCGAGTCCAAAATTCAGCGATTCCCCATCTCAGCCCAGAAAGCAGGTAGAACAACTTTTGTGGTGCCTTTCAGCTGTCTACCGGGGTAGTGTAAAAAGTACCAGTAGAACTCGTTTCTGGCACTTTCCCCGGTGGAGATGTGCATGGGGTGTGTTTGGAACATTTTGTCACCAGCCGAGACCAAAATTCAGCGATTCCCCATCTCAGCCCAGAAAGCAGGTAGAACAAGTTTTGTGGTGCCTTTCAGCTGTCTACCGGGGTAGTGTAAAAAGTACCAGTAGAACTCCTTTCTGGCACCTTCCCCGGTGGAATTGTGCATGGGGTGTGTTTGGAACATTTTGTCTCCAGCTAGAGACCAAAATTCAGCGATTCCCCATCTCAGCCCAGAAAGCAGGTAGAACATCTTTTGTGGTGCCTTTCAGATGCCTACCGGGGTACTGTAAAAACTACCAACAGAACTCGTTTCTGGCACCTTCCGCGGTGGAGTTGTGCATGGGGTGTGTTTGGAACATTTTGTCTCCAGCCGAGACCAAAATTCAGCCATTCCCCATCTCAGTCCAGAAAGCAGGTAGAACAAGTTTTGTGGTGACTTTCAGCTGCCTACCGGGGTAGTGTAAAAACTACTAACAGAACTCGTTTCTGGCACCTTCCCCGGTGGAGTTGTGCATGGGGTGTGCTTGGAACATTTTGTCACCAGCCGAGTCCAAAATTCAGCGATTCCCCATCTCAGCCCAGAAAGCAGGTAGAACAAGTTTTGTGGTGCCTTTCAGCTGCCTACCGGGGTAGTGTAAAAACTACTAACAGAACTCGTTTCTGGCACCTTCCCCGGTGGAGTAGTGCATGGGGTGTGCTTGGAACATTTTGTCTCCAGCTAGAGACCAAAATTCAGCGATTCCCCATCTCAGCCCAGAAAGCAGGTAGAACAAGTTTTGTGGTGCCTTTCAGCTGTCTACCGGGGTAGTGTAAAAAGTACCAGTAGAACTCGTTTCTGGCACTTTCCCCGGTGGAGATGTGCATGGGGTGTGTTTGGAACATTTTGTCACCAGCCGAGTCCAAAATTCAGCGATTCCCCATCCCAGCCCAGAAAGCACGTAGAACAAGTTTTGTGGTGCCTTTCAGCTGTCTACCGGGGTAGTGTAAAAAGTACCAGTAGAACTCGTTTCTGGCACTTTCCCCGGTGGAATTGTGCATGGGGTGTGTTTGGAACATTTTGTCTCCAGCTAGAGACCAAAATTCAGCGATTCCCCATCTCAGCCCAGAAAGCAGGTAGAACATCTTTTGTGGTGCCTTTCAGCTGCCTACCGGGGTAGTGTAAAAACTACCAACAGAACTCGTTTCTGGCACCTTCCGCGGTGGAGTTGTGCATGGGGTGTGTTTGGAACATTTTGTCACCAGCTGAGACCAAAATTCAGCGTTTCCCCATCTCAGCCCAGAAAGCAGGTAGAACAAGTTTTGTGGTGCCTTTCAGCTGCCTACCGGGGTAGTGTAAAAACTACTAACAGAACTCGTTTCTGGCACCTTCCCCGGTGGAGTTGTGCATGGGGTGTGCTTGGAACATTTTGTCACCAGCCGAGTCCAAAATTCAGCGATTCCCCATCTCAGCCCAGAAAGCAGGTAGAACAAGTTTTGTGGTGCCTTTCAGCTGTCTACCGGGGTAGTGTAAAAAGTACCAGTAGAACTCGTTTCTGGCACTTTCCCCGGTGGAGATGTGCATGGGGTGTGTTTGGAACATTTTGTCAGGAGCCGAGACCAAAATTCAGCCATTCCCCATCTCAGCCCAGAAAGCAGGTAGAACAAGTTTTGTGGTGCCTTTCAGCTGTCTACCGGGGTAGTGTAAAAAGTACCAGTAGAACTCCTTTCTGGCACCTTCCCCGGTGGAATTGTGCATGGGGTGTGTTTGGAACATTTTGTCTCCAGCTAGAGACCAAAATTCAGCCATTCCCCATCTCAGCCCAGAAAGCAGGTAGAACAAGTTTTGTGGTGCCTTTCAGCTGCCTACCGGGGTAGTGTAAAAACTACCAAGAGAACTCCTTCCTGGCACTTTCCCCGGTGGAGTTGTGCATGGGGTGTGTTTGGAACATTTTGTCAGGAGCGGAGACTAAAATTCAGCCATTCCCCATCTCAGCCCAGAAAGAAGGTAGAACAAGTTTTGTGGTGCCTTTCAGCTGTCTACCGGGGTAGTGTAAAAACTACTAACAGAACTCGTTTCTGGCACCTTCCCCGGTGGAGTTGTGCATGGGGTGTGCTTGGAACATTTTGTCACCAGCCGAGTCCAAAATTCAGCGATTCCCCATCTCAGCCCAGAAAGCAGGTAGAACAAGTTTTGTGGTGCCTTTCAGCTGTCTACCGGGGTAGTGTAAAAAGTACCAGTAGAACTCGTTTCTGGCACTTTCCCCGGTGGAGATGTGCATGGGGTGTGTTTGGAACATTTTGTCAGGAGCCGAGACCAAAATTCAGCCATTCCCCATCTCAGCCCAGAAAGCAGGTAGAACAAGTTTTGTGGTGCCTTTCAGCTGTCTACCGGGGTAGTGTAAAAAGTACCAGTAGAACTCCTTTCTGGCACCTTCCCCGGTGGAATTGTGCATGGGGTGTGTTTGGAACATTTTGTCTCCAGCTAGAGACCAAAATTCAGCCATTTCCCATCTCAGCCCAAAAAGCAGGTAGAACAAGTTTTGTGGTGCCTTTCAGCTGCCTACCGGGGTAGTGTAAAAACTACCAAGAGAACTCCTTCCTGGCACTTTCCCCGGTGGAGTTGTGCATGGGGTGTGTTTGGAACATTTTGTCAGGAGCGGAGACTAAAATTCAGCCATTCCCCATCTCAACCCAGAAAGAAGGTAGAACAAGTTTTGTGGTGCCTTTCAGCTGTCTACCGGGGTAGTGTAAAAACTACTAACAGAACTCGTTTCTGGCACCTTCCCCGGTGGAGTTGTGCATGGGGTGTGCTTGGAACATTTTGTCACCAGCCGAGTCCAAAATTCAGCGATTCCCCATCTCAGCCCAGAAAGCAGGTAGAACAACTTTTGTGGTGCCTTTCAGCTGTCTACCGGGGTAGTGTAAAAAGTACCAGTAGAACTCGTTTCTGGCACTTTCCCCGGTGGAGATGTGCATGGGGTGTGTTTGGAACATTTTGTCACCAGCCGAGTCCAAAATTCAGCGATTCCCCATCTCAGCCCAGAAAGCAGGTAGAACAAGTTTTGTGGTGCCTTTCAGCTGTCTACCGGGGTAGTGTAAAAGTACCAGTAGAACTCGTTTCTGGCACTTTCCCCGGTGGAGTTGTGCATGGGGTGTGTTTGGAACATTTTGTCACCAGCCGAGTCCAAAATTCAGCGATTCCCCATCTCAGCCCAGAAAGCACGTAGAACAAGTTTTGTGGTGCCTTTCAGCTGTCTACCGGGGTAGTGTAAAAAGTACCAGTAGAACTCGTTTCTGGCACTTTCCCCGGTGGAATTGTGCATGGGGTGTGTTTGGAACATTTTGTCTCCAGCTAGAGACCAAAATTCAGCGATTCCCCATCTCAGCCCAGAAAGCAGGTAGAACATCTTTTGTGGTGCCTTTCAGATGCCTACCGGGGTACTGTAAAAACTACCAACAGAACTCGTTTCTGGCACCTTCCGCGGTGGAGTTGTGCATGGGGTGTGCTTGGAACATTTTGTCACCAGCCGAGTCCAAAATTCAGCCATTCCCCATCTCAGCCCAGAAAGCAGGTAGAACAAGTTTTGTGGTGCCTTTCAGCTGTCTACCGGGGTAGTGTAAAAAGTACCAGTAGAACTCGTTTCTGGCACCTTCCCCGGTGGAGTTGTGCATGGGGTGTGCTTGGAACATTTTGTCACCAGCCGAGTCCAAAATTCAGCGATTCCCCATCTCAGCCCAGAAAGCACGTAGAACAAGTTTTGTGGTGCCTTTCAGCTGTCTACCGGGGTAGTGTAAAAAGTACCAGTAGAACTCCTTTCTGGCACCTTCCCCGGTGGAATTGTGCATGGGGTGTGTTTGGAACATTTTGTCTCCAGCTAGAGACCAAAATTCAGCGATTCCCCATCTCAGCCCAGAAAGCAGGTAGAACAAGTTTTGTGGTGCCTTTCAGCTGTCTACCGGGGTAGTGTAAAAAGTACCAGTAGAACTCGTTTCTGGCACTTTCCACGGTGGAGTTGTGCATGGGGTGTGTTTGGAACATTTTGTCAGGAGCGGAGACTAAAATTCAGCCATTCCCCATCTCAGCCCAGAAAGCAGGTAGAACAACTTTTGTGGTGCCTTTCAGCTGCCTACCGGGGTAGTGTAAAAACTACTAACAGAACTCGTTTCTGGCACCTTCCCCGGTGGAGTTGTGCATGGGGTGTGCTTGGAACATTTTGTCACCAGCCGAGTCCAAAATTCAGCGATTCCCCATCTCAGCCCAGAAAGCAGGTAGAACAAGTTTTGTGGTGCCTTTCAGCTGTCTACCGGGGTAGTGTAAAAAGTACCAGTAGAACACGTTTCTGGCACTTTCCCCGGTGGAGATGTGCATGGGGTGTGTTTGGAACATTTTGTCACCAGCCGAGTCCAAAATTCAGCGATTCCCCATCTCAGCCCAGAAAGCACGTAGAACAAGTTTTGTGGTGCCTTTCAGCTGTCTACCGGGGTAGTGTAAAAAGTACCAGTAGAACTCGTTTCTGGCACTTTCCCCGGTGGAATTGTGCATGGGGTGTGTTTGGAACATTTTGTCTCCAGCTAGAGACCAAAATTCAGCGATTCCCCATCTCAGCCCAGAAAGCAGGTAGAACATCTTTTGTGGTGACTTTCAGCTGCCTACCGGGGTACTGTAAAAACTACCAACAGAACTCGTTTCTGGCACCTTCCGCGGTGGAGTTGTGCATGGGGTGTGTTTGGAACATTTTGTCACCAGCCGAGACCAAAATTCAGCGTTTCCCCATCTCAGCCCAGAAAGCAGGTAGAACAACTTTTGTGGTGCCTTTCAGCTGCCTACCGGGGTAGTGTAAAAACTACTAACAGAACTCGTTTCTGGCACCTTCCCCGGTGGAGTTGTGCATGGGGTGTGCTTGGAACATTTTGTCACCAGCCAAGTCCAAAATTCAGCGATTCCCCATCTCAGCCCAGAAAGCAGGTAGAACAAGTTTTGTGGTGCCTTTCAGCTGCCTACCGGGGTAGTGTAAAAACTACTAACAGAACTCGTTTCTGGCACCTTCCCCGGTGGAGTTGTGCATGGGGTGTGCTTGGAACATTTTGTCACCAGCCGAGTCCAAAATTCAGCGATTCCCCATCTCAGCCCAGAAAGCAGGTAGAACAAGTTTTGTGGTGCCTTTCAGCTGTCTACCGGGGTAGTGTAAAAAGTACCAGTAGAACTCCTTTCTGGCACCTTCCCCGGTGGAGTTGTGCATGGGGTGTGTTTGGAACATTTTGTCTCCAGCTAGAGACCAAAATTCAGCGATTCCCCATCTCAGCCCAGAAAGCAGGTAGAACAAGTTTTGTGGTGCCTTTCAGCTGTCTACCGGGGTAGTGTAAAAAGTACCAGTAGAACTCGTTTCTGGCACTTTCCCCGGTGGAGATGTGCATGGGGTGTGTTTGGAACATTTTGTCAGGAGCCGAGACCAAAATTCAGCGATTCCCCATCTTAGCCCAGAAAGCAGGTAGAACAAGTTTTGTGGTGCCTTTCAGCTGTCTACCGGGGTAGTGTAAAAGTACCAGTAGAACTCGTTTCTGGCACTTTCCCCGGTGGAGATGTGCATGGGGTGTGTTTGGAACATTTTGTCAGGAGCCGAGACCAAAATTCAGCCATTCCCCATCTCAGCCCAGAAAGCAGGTAGAACAACTTTTGTGGTGCCTTTCAGCTGCCTACCGGGGTAGTGTAAAAACTACCAAGAGAACTCGTTTCTGGCACCTTCCCCGGTGGAGTTGTGCATGGGGTGTGTTTGGAACATTTTGTCACCAGCCGAGTCCAAAATTCAGCGATTCCCCATCTCAGCCCAGAAAGCAGGTAGAACAAGTTTTGTGGTGCCTTTCAGCTGTCTACCGGGGTAGTGTAAAAAGTACCAGTAGAACTCGTTTCTGGCACTTTCCCCGGTGGAGATGTGCATGGGGTGTGTTTGGAACATTTTGTCAGGAGCCGAGACCAAAATTCAGCCATTCCCCATCTCAGCCCAGAAAGCAGGTAGAACAACTTTTGTGGTGCCTTTCAGCTGTCTACCGGGGTAGTGTAAAAAGTACCAGTAGAACTCGTTTCTGGCACTTTCCCCGGTGGAGTTGTGCATGGGGTGTGTTTGGAACATTTTGTCACCAGCCGAGACCAAAATTCAGCCATTCCCCATCTCAGCCCAGAAAGCAGGTAGAACAAGTTTTGTGGTGCCTTTCAGCTGTCTACCGGGGTAGTGTAAAAAGTACCAGTAGAACTCGTTTCTGGCACGTTCCCCGGTGGAGTTGTGCATGGGGTGTGTTTGGAACATTTTGTCAGGAGCCGAGACCAAAATTCAGCCATTCCCCATCTCAGCCCAGAAAGCAGGTAGAACAAGTTTTGTGGTGCCTTTCAGCTGCCTACCGGGGTAGTGTAAAAACTACCAAGAGAACTCCTTCCTGGCACTTTCCCCGGTGGAGTTGTGCATGGGGTGTGTTTGGAACATTTTGTCAGGAGCGGAGACTAAAATTCAGCCATTCCCCATCTCAGCCCAGAAAGCAGGTAGAACAAGTTTTGTGGTGCCTTTCAGCTGTCTACCGGGGTAGTGTAAAAACTACTAACAGAACTCGTTTCTGGCACCTTCCCCGGTGGAGTTGTGCATGGGGTGTGCTTGGAACATTTTGTCACCAGCCGAGTCCAAAATTCAGCGATTCCCCATCTCAGCCCAGAAAGCAGGTAGAACAAGTTTTGTGGTGCCTTTCAGCTGTCTACCGGGGTAGTGTAAAAAGTACCAGTAGAACGCGTTTCTGGCACTTTCCCCGGTGGAGATGTGCATGGGGTGTGTTTGGAACATTTTGTCAGGAGCCGAGACCAAAATTCAGCGATTCCCCATCTCAGCCCAGAAAGCAGGTAGAACAAGTTTTGTGGTGCCTTTCAGCTGTCTACCGGGGTAGTGTAAAAGTACCAGTAGAACTCGTTTTTGGCACTTTCCCCGGTGGAGTTGTTCATGGGGTGTGCTTGGAACATTTTGTCACCAGCCGAGTCCAAAATTCAGCGATTCCTCATCTCAGCCCAGAAAGCAGGTAGAACATCTTTTGTGGTGCCTTTCAGCTGCCTACCGGGGTAGTGTAAAAAGTACCAGTAGAACTCGTTTCTGGCACTTTCCCCGGTGGAATTGTGCATGGGGTGTGTTTGGAACATTTTGTCTCCAGCTAGAGACCAAAATTCAGCGATTCCCCATCTCAGCCCAGAAAGCAGGTAGAACATCTTTTGTGGTGCCTTTCAGATGCCTACCGGGGTAGTGTAAAAACTACCAACAGAACTCGTTTCTGGCACCTTCCGCGGTGGAGTTGTGCATGGGGTGTGTTTGGAACATTTTGTCACTAGCCGAGACCAAAATTCAGCGTTTCCCCATCTCAGCCCAGAAAGCAGGTAGAACAACTTTTGTGGTGCCTTTCAGCTGCCTACCGGGGTAGTGTAAAAACTACTAACAGAACTCGTTTCTGGCACCTTCCCCGGTGGAGTTGTGCATGGGGTGTGCTTGGAACATTTTGTCACCAGCCGAGTCCAAAATTCAGCGATTCCCCATCTCAGCCAAGAAAGCAGGTAGAACAAGTTTTGTGGTGCCTTTCAGCTGTCTACCGGGGTAGTGTAAAAAGTACCAGTAGAACTCCTTTCTGGCACCTTCCCCGGTGGAGTTGTGCATGGGGTGTGTTTGGAACATTTTGTCTCCAGCTAGAGACCAAAATTCAGCGATTCCCCATCTCAGCCCAGAAAGCAGGTAGAACAAGTTTTGTGGTGCCTTTCAGCTGTCTACCGGGGTAGTGTAAAAAGTACCAGTAGAACTCGTTTCTGGCACTTTCCCCGGTGGAGTTGTGCATGGGGTGTGTTTGGAACATTTTGTCAGGAGCCGAGACCAAAATTCAGCCATTCCCCATCTCAGCCCAGAAAGCAGGTAGAACAAGTTTTGTGGTGCCTTTCAGCTGTCTACCGGGGTAGTGTAAAAGTACCAGTAGAACTCGTTTTTGGCACTTTCCCCGGTGGAGTTGTGCATGGGGTGTGCTTGGAACATTTTGTCACCAGCCGAGTCCAAAATTCAGCGATTCCTCATCTCAGCCCAGAAAGCAGGTAGAACATCTTTTGTGGTGCCTTTCAGCTGCCTACCGGGGTAGTGTAAAAAGTACCAGTAGAACTCGTTTCTGGCACTTTCCCCGGTGGAATTGTGCATGGGGTGTGTTTGGAACATTTTGTCTCCAGCTAGAGACCAAAATTCAGCGATTCCCCATCTCAGCCCAGAAAGCAGGTAGAACATCTTTTGTGGTGCCTTTCAGATGCCTACCGGGGTAGTGTAAAAACTACCAACAGAACTCGTTTCTGGCACCTTCCGCGGTGGAGTTGTGCATGGGGTGTGTTTGGAACATTTTGTCACTAGCCGAGACCAAAATTCAGCGTTTCCCCATCTCAGCCCAGAAAGCAGGTAGAACAACTTTTGTGGTGCCTTTCAGCTGCCTACCGGGGTAGTGTAAAAACTACTAACAGAACTCGTTTCTGGCACCTTCCCCGGTGGAGTTGTGCATGGGGTGTGCTTGGAACATTTTGTCACCAGCCGAGTCCAAAATTCAGCGATTCCCCATCTCAGCCAAGAAAGCAGGTAGAACAAGTTTTGTGGTGCCTTTCAGCTGTCTACCGGGGTAGTGTAAAAAGTACCAGTAGAACTCCTTTCTGGCACCTTCCCCGGTGGAGTTGTGCATGGGGTGTGTTTGGAACATTTTGTCTCCAGCTAGAGACCAAAATTCAGCGATTCCCCATCTCAGCCCAGAAAGCAGGTAGAACAAGTTTTGTGGTGCCTTTCAGCTGTCTACCGGGGTAGTGTAAAAAGTACCAGTAGAACTCGTTTCTGGCACTTTCCCCGGTGGAGTTGTGCATGGGGTGTGTTTGGAACATTTTGTCAGGAGCCGAGACCAAAATTCAGCCATTCCCCATCTCAGCCCAGAAAGCAGGTAGAACAAGTTTTGTGGTGCCTTTCAGCTGTCTACCGGGGTAGTGTAAAAGTACCAGTAGAACTCGTTTTTGGCACTTTCCCCGGTGGAGTTGTGCATGGGGTGTGCTTGGAACATTTTGTCACCAGCCGAGTCCAAAATTCAGCGATTCCCCATCTCAGCCCAGAAAGCACGTAGAACAAGTTTTGTGGTGCCTTTCAGCTGTCTACCGGGGTAGTGTAAAAAGTACCAGTAGAACTCGTTTCTGGCACTTTCCCCGGTGGAATTGTGCATGGGGTGTGTTTGGAACATTTTGTCTCCAGCTAGAGACCAAAATTCAGCCATTCCCCATCTCAGCCCAGAAAGCAGGTAGAACATCTTTTGTGGTGCCTTTCAGCTGCGTACCGGGGTACTGTAAAAACTACCAACAGAACTCGTTTCTGGCACCTTCCGCGGTGGAGTTGTGCATGGGGTGTGTTTGGAACATTTTGTCACCAGCTGAGACCAAAATTCAGCGTTTCCCCATCTCAGCCCAGAAAGCAGGTAGAACAAGTTTTGTGGTGCCTTTCAGCTGCCTACCGGGGTAGTGTAAAAACTACTAACAGAACTCGTTTCTGGCACCTTCCCCGGTGGAGTTGTGCATGGGGTGTGCTTGGAACATTTTGTCACCAGCCGAGTCCAAAATTCAGCGATTCCCCATCTCAGCCCAGAAAGCAGGTAGAACAAGTTTTGTGGTGCCTTTCAGCTGTCTACCGGGGTAGTGTAAAAAGTACCAGTAGAACTCGTTTCTGGCACTTTCCCCGGTGGAGATGTGCATGGGGTGTGTTTGGAACATTTTGTCAGGAGCCGAGACCAAAATTCAGCCATTCCCCATCTCAGCCCAGAAAGCAGGTAGAACAAGTTTTGTGGTGCCTTTCAGCTGTCTACCGGGGTAGTGTAAAAAGTACCAGTAGAACTCCTTTCTGGCACCTTCCCCGGTGGAATTGTGCATGGGGTGTGTTTGGAACATTTTGTCTCCAGCTAGAGACCAAAATTCAGCCATTCCCCATCTCAGCCCAGAAAGCAGGTAGAACAAGTTTTGTGGTGCCTTTCAGCTGCCTACCGGGGTAGTGTAAAAACTACCAAGAGAACTCCTTCCTGGCACTCACCCCGGTGGAGTTGTGCATGGGGTGTGTTTGGAACATTTTGTCAGGAGCGGAGACTAAAATTCAGCCATTCCCCATCTCAGCCCAGAAAGAAGGTAGAACAAGTTTTGTGGTGCCTTTCAGCTGTCTACCGGGGTAGTGTAAAAACTACTAACAGAACTCGTTTCTGGCACCTTCCCCGGTGGAGTTGTGCATGGGGTGTGCTTGGAACATTTTGTCACCAGCCGAGTCCAAAATTCAGCGATTCCCCATCTCAGCCCAGAAAGCAGGTAGAACAACTTTTGTGGTGCCTTTCAGCTGTCTACCGGGGTAGTGTAAAAAGTACCAGTAGAACTCGTTTCTGGCACTTTCCCCGGTGGAGATGTGCATGGGGTGTGTTTGGAACATTTTGTCACCAGCCGAGACCAAAATTCAGCGATTCCCCATCTCAGCCCAGAAAGCAGGTAGAACAAGTTTTGTGGTGCCTTTCAGCTGTCTACCGGGGTAGTGTAAAAAGTACCAGTAGAACTCCTTTCTGGCACCTTCCCCGGTGGAATTGTGCATGGGGTGTGTTTGGAACATTTTGTCTCCAGCTAGAGACCAAAATTCAGCGATTCCCCATCTCAGCCCAGAAAGCAGGTAGAACATCTTTTGTGGTGCCTTTCAGATGCCTACCGGGGTACTGTAAAAACTACCAACAGAACTCGTTTCTGGCACCTTCCGCGGTGGAGTTGTGCATGGGGTGTGTTTGGAACATTTTGTCTCCAGCCGAGACCAAAATTCAGCCATTCCCCATCTCAGCCCAGAAAGCAGGTAGAACAAGTTTTGTGGTGCCTTTCAGCTGACTACCGGGGTAGTGTAAAAACTACTAACAGAACTCGTTTCTGGCACCTTCCCCGGTGGAGTTGTGCATGGGGTGTGCTTGGAACATTTTGTCACCAGCCGAGTCCAAAATTCAGCGATTCCCCATCTCAGCCCAGAAAGCACGTAGAACAAGTTTTGTGGTGCCTTTCAGCTGTCTACCGGGGTAGTGTAAAAAGTACCAGTAGAACTCCTTTCTGGCACCTTCCCCGGTGGAATTGTGCATGGGGTGTGTTTGGAACATTTTGTCTCCAGCTAGAGACCAAAATTCAGCGATTCCCCATCTCAGCCCAGAAAGCAGGTAGAACAAGTTTTGTGGTGCCTTTCAGCTGTCTACCGGGGTAGTGTAAAAAGTACCAGTAGAACTCGTTTCTGGCACTTTCCCCGGTGGAGATGTGCATGGGGTGTGTTTGGAACATTTTGTCACCAGCCGAGTCCAAAATTCAGCGATTCCCCATCTCAGCCCAGAAAGCACGTAGAACAAGTTTTGTGGTGCCTTTCAGCTGTCTACCGGGGTAGTGTAAAAAGTACCAGTAGAACTCGTTTCTGGCACTTTCCCCGGTGGAATTGTGCATGGGGTGTGTTTGGAACATTTTGTCTCCAGCTAGAGACCAAAATTCAGCGATTCCCCATCTCAGCCCAGAAAGCAGGTAGAACATCTTTTGTGGTGCCTTTCAGCTGCCTACCGGGGTAGTGTAAAAACTACCAACAGAACTCGTTTCTGGCACCTTCCGCGGTGGAGTTGTGCATGGGGTGTGTTTGGAACATTTTGTCACCAGCTGAGACCAAAATTCAGCGTTTCCCCATCTCAGCCCAGAAAGCACGTAGAACAAGTTTTGTGGTGCCTTTCAGCTGCCTACCGGGGTAGTGTAAAAACTACTAACAGAACTCGTTTCTGGCACCTTCCCCGGTGGAGTTGTGCATGGGGTGTGCTTGGAACATTTTGTCACCAGCCGAGTCCAAAATTCAGCGATTCCCCATCTCAGCCCAGAAAGCAGGTAGAACAAGTTTTGTGGTGCCTTTCAGCTGTCTACCGGGGTAGTGTAAAAAGTACCAGTAGAACTCGTTTCTGGCACTTTCCCCGGTGGAGATGTGCATGGGGTGTGTTTGGAACATTTTGTCAGGAGCCGAGACCAAAATTCAGCCATTCCCCATCTCAGCCCAGAAAGCAGGTAGAACAAGTTTTGTGGTGCCTTTCAGCTGTCTACCGGGGTAGTGTAAAAAGTACCAGTAGAACTCCTTTCTGGCACCTTCCCCGGTGGAATTGTGCATGGGGTGTGTTTGGAACATTTTGTCTCCAGCTAGAGACCAAAATTCAGCCATTCCCCATCTCAGCCCAGAAAGCAGGTAGAACAAGTTTTGTGGTGCCTTTCAGCTGCCTACCGGGGTAGTGTAAAAACTACCAAGAGAACTCCTTCCTGGCACTTTCCCCGGTGGAGTTGTGCATGGGGTGTGTTTGGAACATTTTGTCAGGAGCGGAGACTAAAATTCAGCCATTCCCCATCTCAGCCCAGAAAGAAGGTAGAACAAGTTTTGTGGTGCCTTTCAGCTGTCTACCGGGGTAGTGTAAAAACTACTAACAGAACTCGTTTCTGGCACCTTCCCCGGTGGAGTTGTGCATGGGGTGTGCTTGGAACATTTTGTCACCAGCCGAGTCCAAAATTCAGCGATTCCCCATCTCAGCCCAGAAAGCAGGTAGAACAAGTTTTGTGGTGCCTTTCAGCTGTCTACCGGGGTAGTGTAAAAAGTACCAGTAGAACTCGTTTCTGGCACTTTCCCCGGTGGAGATGTGCATGGGGTGTGTTTGGAACATTTTGTCAGGAGCCGAGACCAAAATTCAGCCATTCCCCATCTCAGCCCAGAAAGCAGGTAGAACAAGTTTTGTGGTGCCTTTCAGCTGTCTACCGGGGTAGTGTAAAAAGTACCAGTAGAACTCCTTTCTGGCACCTTCCCCGGTGGAATTGTGCATGGGGTGTGTTTGGAACATTTTGTCTCCAGCTAGAGACCAAAATTCAGCCATTTCCCATCTCAGCCCAAAAAGCAGGTAGAACAAGTTTTGTGGTGCCTTTCAGCTGTCTACCGGGGTAGTGTAAAAACTACCAAGAGAACTCCTTCCTGGCACTTTCCCCGGTGGAGTTGTGCATGGGGTGTGTTTGGAACATTTTGTCAGGAGCGGAGACTAAAATTCAGCCATTCCCCATCTCAACCCAGAAAGAAGGTAGAACAAGTTTTGTGGTGCCTTTCAGCTGTCTACCGGGGTAGTGTAAAAACTACTAACAGAACTCGTTTCTGGCACCTTCCCCGGTGGAGTTGTGCATGGGGTGTGCTTGGAACATTTTGTCACCAGCCGAGTCCAAAATTCAGCGATTCCCCATCTCAGCCCAGAAAGCAGGTAGAACAACTTTTGTGGTGCCTTTCAGCTGTCTACCGGGGTAGTGTAAAAAGTACCAGTAGAACTCGTTTCTGGCACTTTCCCCGGTGGAGATGTGCATGGGGTGTGTTTGGAACATTTTGTCACCAGCCGAGTCCAAAATTCAGCGATTCCCCATCTCAGCCCAGAAAGCAGGTAGAACAAGTTTTGTGGTGCCTTTCAGCTGTCTACCGGGGTAGTGTAAAAGTACCAGTAGAACTCGTTTCTGGCACTTTCCCCGGTGGAGTTGTGCATGGGGTGTGTTTGGAACATTTTGTCACCAGCCGAGTCCAAAATTCAGCGATTCCCCATCTCAGCCCAGAAAGCACGTAGTACAAGTTTTGTGGTGCCTTTCAGCTGTCTACCGGGGTAGTGTAAAAAGTACCAGTAGAACTCGTTTCTGGCACTTTCCCCGGTGGAATTGTGCATGGGGTGTGTTTGGAACATTTTGTCTCCAGCTAGAGACCAAAATTCAGCGATTCCCCATCTCAGCCCAGAAAGCAGGTAGAACATCTTTTGTGGTGCCTTTCAGATGCCTACCGGGGTACTGTAAAAACTACCAACAGAACTCGTTTCTGGCACCTTCCGCGGTGGAGTTGTGCATGGGGTGTGCTTGGAACATTTTGTCACCAGCCGAGTCCAAAATTCAGCGATTCCCCATCTCAGCCCAGAAAGCAGGTAGAACAAGTTTTGTGGTGCCTTTCAGCTGTCTACCGGGGTAGTGTAAAAAGTACCAGTAGAACTCGTTTCTGGCACCTTCCCCGGTGGAGTTGTGCATGGGGTGTGCTTGGAACATTTTGTCACCAGCCGAGTCCAAAATTCAGCGATTCCCCATCTCAGCCCAGAAAGCACGTAGAACAAGTTTTGTGGTGCCTTTCAGCTGTCTACCGGGGTAGTGTAAAAAGTACCAGTAGAACTCCTTTCTGGCACCTTCCCCGGTGGAATTGTGCATGGGGTGTGTTTGGAACATTTTGTCTCCAGCTAGAGACCAAAATTCAGCGATTCCCCATCTCAGCCCAGAAAGCAGGTAGAACAAGTTTTGTGGTGCCTTTCAGCTGTCTACCGGGGTAGTGTAAAAAGTACCAGTAGAACTCGTTTCTGGCACTTTCCACGGTGGAGTTGTGCATGGGGTGTGTTTGGAACATTTTGTCAGGAGCGGAGACTAAAATTCAGCCATTCCCCATCTCAGCCCAGAAAGCAGGTAGAACAACTTTTGTGGTGCCTTTCAGCTGCCTACCGGGGTAGTGTAAAAACTACTAACAGAACTCGTTTCTGGCACCTTCCCCGGTGGAGTTGTGCATGGGGTGTGCTTGGAACATTTTGTCACCAGCCGAGTCCAAAATTCAGCGATTCC